>NW_008689221.1:10503-20187 GCF_000695815.1 Acanthisitta chloris
AAGTCTTATTTGTACAATGTTTGTCACCAAAGACATTGTTTTTATTGATCTGCAGTACAGAGTGATCAAGCAACAGTTTCATAATCAACATTTTTGTCCAGGGAAATGAAATTGTTTTTCCAGTTCACTAGGTTAACACAGACATTTAATTACAAGTATTTCTTCCCTGCACCAAGAGATCAATTTAATTGGATCATTCCAACATGTACTGTGAAAAGCTCCTCTCAAGTCAGATTTATATACAAATAACTGAGCAGTAACATCAAACTAAGAAGAGATTTACCAACACTGAGGACCTTTGCAAACGAATTCCTTGTGATCTTGCAGGAGTTAAGTGTTTTTAACACCACCACAGCCTGTGTTTACAAACAGCAAAGGCTTCACAGCATGAAATACTGGCCTCCAAATTTAACACTGCTTTCCTTCCCACCCGGCAGATTGCTGGGGCAGCTGTATTTTAAGGTATGTTATCAACAGGAAAAGCTGCTCTTAGGCAGATACTTGTTCAGGAGCACAACAAACACTCAGAGGACAGTGAGAGCCTTTGTGCCCTGAGTGCTCCTTCTGCCACAGCATGGGCTGGACATGTCCCACATCACACAACTACTCTATGCAATATAAAACAGACCTGTAAAAAGACTGGTCATTTATAAAAGTTAAATACTATTTTCACATTAGAAGATTTGCTGTTTCAAAGAGATGAAATGAAAAAAAATAAAATCAAACCACCACTTATGCAAAAAGCTTCATCTGGAATGTAATTCTGATCAAGTGGTTAAGAAAGTTAAAGGTAGTAATTAAAGTACTCCAAAGCTATGTGTGGCCAAGTTGTGTAACAAAAGAGATACAAATCACTCCTTACCATGAAAAGCTTTAACCTCCTGACTCCTACAAATGGAGCAGATGATTAGAATTTCAAACAAAATGAGGTTGGCTTCTTGTTTTAACAGATGTCAACTGCAGCACTAGGCACTAGGAACAAATGTTACTTGGATTCTTTCACAAAAAGTTTTCACCAGATTTGTAAAGAAGTGGCAGTGTAAAATCCTCAAGTCCTTTTTAAAGCTAACAAATGAAAGGCACACAGTATCACCAGGTGTTCATATAACAGGAAAGGAGCAAAGAGGTAAACTTCTCAGCAGTGTCCTAGGTTAGAGACTCAAGAAATCTGGTAGCAGAGTAACCAGAGGTGTAGTTCAGCCCTTAGTTATCAGCTAGTTCCTGTCAGACTGTAATTTTAGCATGAGAACTGGACAGTCAAAGCTTTGCCCTGAAATTTAGGAAGATTGACTCAAGTCAACTGAGGAATTACTGGAATGACAAAACTTAGCTCCAGGAATTTGAGACAGTTCACATGGGAAGATAAATGGATGGATTTGCTGTACAAGGATTTTTGTCTTTTTAATACCAAATGCTCCCAGGGAGTAGTTTTTCAAAACTGAGAAGACATTAAGTCAAAAAAATCTGAAGAGTAAGTGACAGTACACAAATTCTGCATATAAATGGCTAATGTGTGTCACAAGGATGCGTTTGCAGCTCAGAAAAAGTTAGCGACAGCTTCCAAATTGTTTACACACAGTTATAAATCCAGAACTGAACCATTTTAGTTACAGAAATATTAGTCACGAGAGTGCAAAAAGGAGTCCCTGCAGAGGAGTAATTCCCTTTTGGCAGGTACAAATAAGGAAACACCTGCAAAGATTGGTTACTTCAAGGAGACTGACCTGCTATTCTTTGCACAAACTCTGCACAAGAGAGATGCTGCAGGAGACAGCTGTAAATACAGTGCATTGCTTAGGTGTAAGTATCCATGTCTGGTTCCAGTGTTACCAGGATGGGACATAAATACTTGGGACAGAGGTTTTCCTTAGTGGAAGAAGCCAAGTTTCTCACGCAGCCACTCCTCAGTGAGGTCTTCCGTGTTCCTTATTTCGAATACCTAAACAAAAGGGCATGGCATCAGCTCCAAGGGATGGCACTGGGAAGGGATGAGCACACACACAAGCAGTTCCTTCCCACACACAGGGTTTGAGCTGTAACAAACCAGTATCCAACCCAGAATCTTCAGGTGCTTTCTTGAAAGGATCAGGTCAGTAGAAAATACACAGGGCTAAGTGGCAATGAACATCATTAACCTGAACAGGAATCTCATCATTCCTGTTTCCAGGCTTCGCTCTGCTCCTTCAGAATGAGAACAGCACGTGTACTACATTTGGAATGACCCTGACATGGCACCATCTCACCTTAATTATCTCAGCAGGACTGTCTGTTTGGAGAATATACATTAATTTAACCTCTGGGCTGATTAAGGAATTTTGTTCAGCCCAAGACACAATTGTTCCTTCTTCGAACTGAAATAAATCCATAATATCCAGTAACAGACTGTTTTCCCTGTAAGAAACAAACCTGGGACACCTCAAAACAGTGTACTTGGGAAAAACCCCTCCAAATATCATAGAATCACACAACGGTCTGAGTTGGAAGGGACCTTAGAGTCCATCCCATTCCACCCCCTGCCCTGGGCAGGGACACCTCCCACCAGCTCAGGGTGCTCCAAGCCCCATCCAACCTGGCCTGGAACACTCTCAGGGATGGGGAGGTCATGACCTCTCTGGGCTATCCCCCCAGAATAACCTGAAAACCACCAACCCAAAGCTTTGTGAAGTCTTAAACCTTTAACACAGCCTTGAAGCAGAAAACAAGATCTAAGACACCAACATGCTCTTTACACTCCATTGGGGCAATAACTGGTTGGGTTTAGGGTTCTTTTTATACCCTTGAAGAGAAACTGAGTTAATTCTGCATTGCTCACTGGAGCCTATGAGCCCCCAAATGGATCATCTCATCAGGTAAGGAAATTTTACAAATCCACAGGCCTTCAGAAGTGGAGAAACCCCAAAATTCAGTGTTATAAGATCAGCTTACCAGAAGCTAAGCTAATAATGCAAAACACTGAAAAAATGAGAGGACTTTGCTGAGTCACATGCAGAAATCATACCAGGAGGAAGTCACAGCATGAGCTAAAATGAAACACAGCTCGGCAAGTGGCAAGAATAAAGCACATTTGGAGAGCAAGCAAGCAACCCCAGCTGGAGACAGGCTGTCTTCTCTGGCTTCAGGAGGAAGATGAACATGGCCCTCTGTACCCACTCCCAGGCTTGCATTCACAAGCCTTCCAGGCTGAATTTCTCCCATTCCATAGGTGACACTAACTCCAACTGAGCTAGTCCCCAGGCTTTCACCTTCTCACCAGCCCTTCTTTCTCACTTACCGAAAACTCTCCTCCTCCTTTCTATCACAGTTCTCAGGCCTCCAAGATACACTTTCAAGAGACCTAAAGAAAGATATCTTGGAGCTGGACTGATTGCTTCCACCACCTTATCTTCTGCTTCCTTCCCATCTACTCCTGTCAGCTTGAGGTCTAATTTAACACAGAGATCTTTTCTTACAAGGTGCAGCTGGAAGGGATAAAGCTCCAGGCCAGGTTGGATGGGGCTTGGAGCAACCTGGGCTACTGGAAGGTGTCCCTGCCCATGGCAGGGGGTGGAATAGAATGGGCTTTAAGGTCCCTTCCAACCCAAACTATTCCATGATTTTATGATTCATAGTTCTCTTACTGGCCTAATAGAAATTTTTACTTAGACATTCAGGGACTCAGGATAAGGAAGACCAAAAGGGAATGGTGCTGTTGAGGAGTGCTAAAGTCATTTCACATGGTTTGAAAAACCTTACGCAGCTACTCATCTATTTAGCTTTACTGCTTGAAGCTAAAACTTTAAGGAGTCAAGGTGCCAATTAGCCAGAGATTTTTAAAGACCTCCAAAATGAAAAACAGGTGACATTTCTTTTCTAAAATATCCCTACACCCAGGCCTAGTGAATGCAGTGGTCTTCTGGTCTCAGTGCTGCAGGAACCAAGCACAGGAAGAAATTGTTCAGCACTTGGCACATGTTATTTATTCTGCAGGCTGCTCTGCAGGCACACAGCCCCAGGAACCAGGCAGCTAAACCAGTCTGCTCCTCACCACACTAAGGCTTCAGTCTATTCTTCCTGCTAATAAATTCCTCCCCACAGTAAAGATATCCTAGAGATGGATATTTTAGAGAGCACTGTTCTTCCTGTACCCAAACCCACCAGAAAACCCCACATATACTCCTTCAGCCTTCCTAAACCAGATTCAGTTCACTGAAGCCACAAAGTCTCACAAAACCCTTCCAGTCATCAGTTCAAGCAAGACACAAACAGCTTCTGCCACCTGCATTGAAGGGAGAATTATTTCCATAGCTAGTTATACCTTAGTGAGTTCAGCTGTCTGTACAAGCTTATTCTTGCTGCCAGCATACATCATCTGCTGCTCAGGCTTACATCCTGTAGTTGTGGGGGGGGGAAAAAAAATTGCTTTAGTTATTTTGACTGGAACAGATCAAAAAAATAAGATTTATCTTTTTTGAAGAATCCAAACCGAAAGCTGAAGACATTCACACAAATATTCTGAGGTGACTACAGAAGAATATGCTCACTAGTTTCTAAACTCCTACCTGCCTCCTCTAGCTGTGAGTAATGAGGGTAAAACAATGCAATCAGTTTATCTTCTTCCAGAGGATAACAAGGATAATCCAGTAATACCAGCAAACTACACTATTACAATACAGAACACAGATGGAAGCCCCAGGAGCAACTCAGCTCTGTGAGCCCAAACCAAGTCACAGGTTATGTGGCTGCTGTGAAAATGAAACCACTCCCTGAAGGTAAGTTGATGTTGAGGGTTGCTGCGACACAAGCACAGGGCACAACTGCTCCATACAAACTTGGGATGATCCAGGATTACAGTCTGCTCCCTAGCACTTTCACTGCCCAGATCTGGGTTAGGGAATCCTCCTTTCCTACCATAGTTGGGACAGCCCTTCAGACTGTGATGGCACAGCACTGTTTGGAGGTGTCCTCTGCTGCTGCTGCCCATTGCACCCAGGCCCCAGGGAAACCCACCTCAAATCCCATCCTAGCCCTCTTGCAGACTCCTGTTCATGGGTACAATGTAGGGACTTTGAGGTCCTCAGAAGGACATGGATTCCCGTGCCCTGCTGAGAAGTAGAGGAATTTCTCCAAAGTCATTAACATCCAAATAGGACGACAGACAGGTGACCAGAATCCCTCAGGAACAGAGGTGGTACCTTCCAGCCCTCTCTTCCCTCATTTCCTGAGCCTTGTCTGGTCATATTGTGAGGATTCCCCAGGATTTGAGAGGAGGGTGACAGGAAACAGGTTAAATTAGGTCAAACCCACATGAGTAGATGCAGAATGCTCCAGGCCCTGTCCTTTAGAGGAGGATGTTGCTGAGCACCCTGAGAACAGACACACCTCTTGGCCAGCTCAGCAGCTCCTGTTCTGCCTTCAGAAATGCAAAGCACAGAATGTCTTCTATCATCCATCCTAAGTGCCTGAAACATGAACCTCAAAGGCAGGAAAACCTCCTTGAGAGCATTTAGCAGCCAATTTTATCTTCCATAGCAAAGAATATTCCCAGATTCCCAGCACACACAGTAACTTCCATTCACAGTGTTCACTCACCTACAGGACTGGAGAAGATAAAGCACAATGGGTAGGAAACTCTTCCATCTTCATGTTGATACTTGTAACTATACACAATAAATGTTTTTTCTGAAGTTAAAGAAACTAAGAAATGGATTATTTAACTAGGAAACAATCCTCAGCTATGAGAGCTTGATGCAGGCACAAGAGTTGCATTTCAGAAGATGCTTTAATTTGGTTGTTATAGCCTCAGTGTTCTGTTTTCACTTCCACATCTGCCTTTCAGAACTGACCCCACCTTGATGTGAAAGCTGTCTCTGCACCAATGTTTCACATCAGAGCTAAAAATCCCCCTCATCCCCCAACATTCCTCTCCCAGCTTTGTACGAAGACTTCCCACACCCACCAGTGTGTTTCTGGCTCGATTAAAGCCAAATTCTTTCTGTGCTGACCAAGCACTTCATTGTTTCAGGTGTTTTGCTGAATTGGAACTGCAGTTCTAGCCAGGACTCCTGTTTGACAGCCTCCCACTGCACTGTGGGCATTAAAGAAGAGATTCAGAACAGCACATGGAATAGTGCCAGGCAGCTTAGGAGGCTAATGGAGGCAGAAATTTCACTTACAACTTAAGTACCCTTTTATTTCATCTGGTTAAAGAATAATTTAGTTGTCCTTCTTTCTTCCCTTGTTTTTCAAAACAAGGATTCCTTCCCTAGATCACATGCCCAAAGCACTCTCAGAATCAGAAACGGCAGCAAAACAGCAACAGCCACATCCTGAGAAAGTACCAAAACACAGGCAGATTTCTATATTTAGAAAGCAACCACATATGAACTGGTGCATTTCACTCACTTCTTTACATTAGCAGCAGTGTGGCTACACTTTACTTCCCCAAACATGATATAGCCTAAAAGGAAATAAAATCTCAGGGAAGGCTTAAATGAGTCACTGCCTCAACACGTGGGACAAGTGCTCAGCACACTGAGAACTGATTATCTCACAAATAAAGGATCAGTAAAATCACACTGCAGCAAGTGTTGGCCTAAAAAGGTGAAGTCCAAGGTTCTGAGCAGCTTCCAGGAGTGAGTAAGAGCAAATGGCAGCAGCACAAAAAGGATATCGAGGTTGTCTCTCAGGCAGCTCATCCTTTAGCTCATCAGGAGAAATACCCTGGTGACATAAAACACAACAATATTTGAGCAAATCATCTTGCACTGGAAGGCTAAAGCAGAGCAATGGACAGTGAAACACCTGTAAGGGAGATGTACCTCTACAGGTGAACTGATAATGACCTCCCCAATTACTAGAGCAGTTTAGGAAGATGTGTGTGCTAATAGACTCCTGTGACTTAACACAGAATCCATGTTAGCATGAATAAACATGCCTATTTTAGGCATAATGAGTTTAGCAAACACTTTTGGCTTTGGTTGGCCATGCTGGCAGTTACCATGCTCTGCTAACTTCAGTGCTGAACAGAAATAAGCAAGCACACCCCAGAAAGTATGATAAAATCAGCTACATCAATGAAAAACTGGAAAAATTCAGCCCTTCCTCCCTCAGCAAGCAGAAAGGAGTTCCCATTCCATCTGAGTGTTACATTAACTTCTACATTCTAGGGAACAAGAGCTATGGTTAATGCCCAAATCCCTGGGAAGGATTTAATTTTGTCCTATGGACCATTAGGAAACACCACACACTGGGCTGACCTTATTATGCCACCCATCAAATTTAGAGCCTGCAGGGGATTAGCAATCCTGCTTCTAATTGATGGCAGAGCAGCTCAGAGGGAAATGTGCAGATCTATGTGGAAACACAGCAGAAATCTCTTCAAAAACCCAGCAGGTGCCAAAGATGCTTTTGACATAGTTGAAACAGCTTTAAAAAAAAAATCACTTTTTTCCTTCATGTGTGCAATTAGTCAAGTCAATTCCTTCTGCATAGTTTCACTGTTACTGGTGCTGTGCTTTACATGCAGAGTGACCATGCATTCAAATCAGCTCATGACCCAAATTAGATTAAGAGTTTGATAACAATTTGAAACTAAGGCAGTACCTTAGAGACAACAATACATTGCAGGCTGAAGATACTCTTATTTACAATTCATTTAACAAACCTCATGCTCCTCATCCAGCACCACCAACTGCTTATCCTTGTCGATTTTCACTATAAATCAAAATAAAATACAGATCAATGTTTTTTTCAATCCATTTGTACCATGGATGCATGAAGCTTTTTTAGCAGTCAACAATTATAGTCCTTGTGATTCTGTTCTGCTTCTTCAGCGTATCCCATGACTTCCCAAAAAAAAAAAAAATAAAATCATCATTTTACAAACAAGTGGCAGACTCTGAGCCATAATTAAATATAAATACTGCGCTCAGAGCAGATGGAGTTTTGTATCAGAACAGCTCTGGTTTATTGTTAAAATCACAGGCAGAACTGGAAGCCATGCAGCTCACAGAGCAAACATCCTCTTGGCTCATGTTTACCTGTTACTGCAGCAGCATTTCATAGGGAGGAAAAGAGGAGACAGGAGTTTTTTGTGGCACTTTTTGCCAGGCATGGTTGGGACTTACTGATAATGGCAGCATTGTTGGTCTCTTTGCGGAACCGGAACCTCCTCAGCTTCTCCACCAGGTCTTCAGCAACGTCACAAACCACCAGAGATTCACTCTGCAGAAAGGAAATGGCACAAGGAAGGGAGAGATAAATCTTTCCAGAAGGTAAATTAGACCAAAAAAATCCTCATGTCACACGTACCTGTACATAAACCTACTGAAATGGGCCTTGTCCACAGCTCCACGACATCACATACACCAGAAATAAACCACATTAACAGAACATTTATATGTCTTAATATCCCTCCTCAAAGCCACACAGTTAACTGGGAATATTTTATTAACTACCCCTGAAATGGGATTATTCTCAGAGCTCTTAGAAGTAAACACAGTTTGCAGTTCATTTGCCAAGTCCTGACATAAGGGAGACCCTCAGAGTGGCAATAAAATGGGTAAACTAATTTAAGGATTTAAAGCAATAGGAGCTACTGTATTTCAGAAGAACACAGTAATTAAGGGTCACTGCTTATTTTCACCCATGAAAATATCAATTGAACTTCTGAGATGTACACAGAAGGCACTGAAGGCATTTCAATCCATGCAGCCTTTCACTCCCCTGTGCATGCCAAGTGCTCAGCAGAGATGCCCAGATAATGTATTAGTCATCACACTGAAGATGAGGAAGGAAATTAATATTTCACAAGCAACCACGCAGGTTATCTCCCGTTGCACATGCAATGTCTGAACTGCACCGAGCCAACCACTGCCATTTCCTGAGCAACATTTTGTACACACAACCCCCGTGGCCAACAGATTCATACCAGACACACAGAGAAGAGTTATTTATCATCTGCAGCCTGTATTGTATCTGTAAACTCCTAAGGCATCGAGGCTTTGGGACCAAAACAACTGTATTTCAAGGCTTCTCTAAAAAAAATCCTTAAGTACAAACCCAGTGCAAGATTACCTATGTAAAGAGCCCTTTGAGACAAATCACTGCTTATAAATCAGAGGAGAGTTGCCATTTAAGCTCCCAGTTCTGTCTCCTCGTGTCCAACACTGAGATGTCCCTGCAAAAGCAGAGGGGTTGCTCTCCTTTCCCACTTCCAAATATCTCACATTTGTTGTTGCTCCTAAAGAGACTTCCACCTTGACCAAATTCTGGCACAAAGGCTCGTGCCTGTGCTTCCTGCAGACAGCTGGAGAGGAACCCAGGCACTGCCTCTGCTGCCTCCCTGATTTCCCTTCTGTTCCCTAAACTTGGCTCCCTCCCATCCACAAATGTCATTAATACTCTCACTAATTCAGGAGGTCTCTGTTTATAAAAAAACACAATGGAATTTAGGGCTGAGTTTCAAAGCTGAGGTTGTATTTCGTACAAAACGCTGTTTTTTGAGGGAAGCATTTCTCCCAGTCCTCAGCTCCTTCCAGCAGGTAAGCGATGCTCCCACTCATACCTGCACAGCCACGCAAACATCAATCCCTACGGGAATTTACAGGAAAACAGACGGCAACATCACATTCAGACTGTTTACCGGGACTTGGTTTAATAAAACCAGTGCTTGGCTTAACAAAAACTCAGTAAAGCTGCCCAGGA
>NW_008689222.1:0-540 GCF_000695815.1 Acanthisitta chloris
AAAAATGACCAAAAAATGACCAAAAAGTGGCTAAAAACCCTTTAAAATTCCCCCCCAAAATATCAGACAAAATTGGTCAAAATTAGCTCAAAAATTGGCCAAAATTAGATCAAAAATTGGAAAAAATTAGCTCCAAAATTAGCTCCAAAATTGACCAAAATTTGATCCAAAATAAACTCCAAAATTGGCCAAAATTAGCTCAAAAATTAGGTCCAAACTTAGCTCCAAAATTGGCCAAAATTAGCTAAAATTGGCCAAAATTAGCTCAAAAATGGGTCAAAATTAGCTCCAAAATTGGTCAAAATTTGATCCAAAATTAACTCCAAAATTGGCCAAAATTAGCTCCAAAATTGGCCAAAATTAGCTCCAAAAATGGCCAAAAATAGTTCTAAAATTGTCCAAAATCAGGTCCAAAATTGACCAAAATGAGCTAAAAAATTAGGTCCAAAATAGGCTCCAAAATTGGCAAAAAAAAATAGGACAAAATTTGATCCAAAATGAGCTCCAAAATTGGCAAAAAAAATAGCTCCAAAATTGGCC
>NW_008689223.1:0-2145 GCF_000695815.1 Acanthisitta chloris
GAGGGAAAGTCTAGGTTAGATGTGAGACAAAAAGGTTTTTTCCTGTGAGGGTTGGGACTAGATGATCTGTAAGGTCCATTCCTACCCTGACATTCTATGATTTTATGATTCTACTTTTCTCCCCAAATGAAGTTTAACACATTTTCATTTTAGCAACATCAGGGACCATATTGTTTGGCAGGAGCGGCCGAGCAGACCAGATCTCACATGCTGGAAGGACTGATGTAGAGCAAGTCTCTGGCATTCAGTCTCTCTAGAAGAAAAAATCAGAACTGATTTGTTTCAGGAAACAGTGGTAATGCACAAAGTATGAAGTTAAGAAAGTACTGCAAGAATAACTGAAATCTTAATAGTCTACTAATTATTAATCCATTAGAGGGAAAGAAATAATAATGATGTTGAAATTGCTACATTCCTAGATTTCTCCCCTTTTTGTGATGTTATTCTCATGCTTCCATTTCTCCTCTGGGTCCTAAGGCTGACAGATTCATTCCAGTGGGGGATATTTAAGCAAGCTGTCAGCTTGCACAGTCCTTTGCCAAAGGTGTCTTGGTGTCTTTCATACAGTTCCCACAATGCTTATACATATTTTGCTTTTTTTCATTGGTCTGCAACTTCATGCTACATCTCAGTTTATTGCAAATGGTGACTTTCACGTATGTTGACTTTCACTTTTGTTAACTTTCTTACCCCTAGAATCACAGAATCATTTATGATGGAAAAGATGTCTGAGATCATTGAGTCCAACCCTTGATCCATCACCACCTTGTCAATTAGACCAGAGTACTAAGTGCCACATCCTGTTTTTCATTTAACACCTCCAGGGACAGTGATACCACCACCTCGCTGGGCAGAATATTCCAGTGTCTAATCATCCTTTCCATGAAGAAATTCTTCCTAATGTCCAACCTGAACCTCTCCTACTGCAGCTAAAGACTATGTCCTTTCATCCTGTCACTTGTTACCTGGGAGAAGAGGCCAACCCACATCTGGCTACAACCTCCTTTCAGGTAGTTGAGGGCAGAGAAAACGTCACCCCATAGCCTACTCTTCTCCAGGCAGTGCCTGACAACCCTTTCCATGGAAAAATTCCTCCTGATGTCCAGCCTGAACCTCCCCTGGCACAGACTGAGGCCATTTCCTAACAGTTCATAAAATTAGTTTTGTCAAGCTCCATATCTGCATTTCTTTATCAAGCCCCGGGTGAGTTTCTCATAGCTGCGGGGTTCCCCCTGCTAAGCCTATGCTCCATCCTTTATACCCCCATGCCTGAACTCCTCTACATCCTGTACCCCCACTTCTCCATCTTCTCTTTCAAACTAGGCCTGGATTTTTCAACGCCATGTCTTTCTGTAAGATTTGTAAATATCTCACTCAACACAGAAAACCTATTTGCTGCGTTTAAATTTATAAAGATGCATATGTAGATACAGATATAAAGTTGCACCACAACCCCCCTCTCCTTTCCCACCAGTAATTAATGAAAGCAAAGTGACACAGACCAGTTGAATTCTGTCTACTTTTCTTTGTACATTGCCCCCTCCTCAAGGTTCTGGCTATTAAATCCATTAACAATCGTCTTCTCTGCCTTGGGATCTCTCATGCATCCTCGTGATCTGTTCTCAATCCATGGGTTATTATGGGTTTTATTCATGATTGTTTTGATAAATAAGTGTGAACATATGCAGTGGAGTAATTCCTTTGAGAATGAATCAGATTTATTGCTCACACATAGGCTGTCTGCACAATGTGTCTGATGTGCAGCTGTGCAGGGCTCTCTGAGACACCATTGCTCAGGAATTCAGGGTGTGGGAATTCATTGCTGGATACCTGTATTTTATCCAATAAATCCACAGGAGACAAATGTTTGCATATGCTAGCGTAAGGCAAGGAAAAGGACATACCCCTGGACACTATATCATCACCTTCTGATTTGCGTCTATTTCTTTTCACTCTCCAAATCCTTCACATGTTTTGTTAGCTGTGCTTCTGCCACAAGGACTACCAGCTGCCATCCTCTCGATCTATATCTGGGAATCCTTATCCAACACACACAATGGCACAACTCACTTCTCTCCTATTTCCTGAAACCTTCTCCAGGCTGATCTCGTTTGCTGCTTTACACAAAACTTATATATATAATAT
>NW_008689224.1:0-434 GCF_000695815.1 Acanthisitta chloris
ACCGTCTCCACCGGCGAGGGGTGGCCACAGTAAGGACCACCGAGGGGATTTTGGGGGGACATGGAGGGTTTTGGGGGGACATGGGACAGCAGGACCTTCCTCCCTTCTCCTCTCCCACCACAGAGTCCTCAAGCACTCGGTGGATGCCAGTTTCACAGGATGTGAGAACAGGATGCAGCTTAAAATTGTAACCTGATATGTAAGAATTGTATGCATTGACAAGTGGAGCAACCAATCCAAAGTTGTGTGATCAGCACCTAGCTGTATGTATGGGAGATATTTTACTATAAATACTGTTAGGTGCCCAAAATAAAGTTGGCTATCTGTGCATCATATTGGTGTGCTGAAGTCCGTTCCTCACAAGGACCCCAACACCTAACCCTTACCTTAACCCTAATCCTAAATCAAACCCTAACCCTAACCAAACCCTAACC
>NW_008689225.1:0-450 GCF_000695815.1 Acanthisitta chloris
GCTTGGAGTGGGGGGAGGGGTCAGGGGTCACACCCCAAAATTTGGGGGTTTTGGGTTTTTTTCCCCCAAAATGGCAGTTTTTAGAGCATTCCCCAAAAAATGTCGGTTTCAAGAGTCCCCCTGAAATTCAAGGGGAGTTTCAGGGCTCCCCTTCCCCCAAAATGGCAGTTTCAAGGTCCCCCAAGCCAAGCCCAGTTGACCCAGTTGATTCCAGTCCATCCCAGTTGAGTCTCAGTTGATCCAAGTCCATCCCAGTTGATCCCAGTCCATCCCAGCTCAGTCCTAGTTGATCCCAGTCTATCCCAGTTGAGTCCCAGTTGATCCCACGCCATCCCAGTTGAGTCCCAGTTGATCCTAGTCCATCCCAGTTGGGTCCCAGTTGGTCTCAGTCTCTCCCGGTTGAGTCCCAGTTCCCAGTCCATTCCAGTTGGGTCCCAGTTGATCCCAGTC
>NW_008689226.1:0-549 GCF_000695815.1 Acanthisitta chloris
CTCCTGCGCTGCCCAGCACCGCCGGCAGGTGTCACCGCTGGCCTCGCCCCGGCCCCTCGGGGAGCCCCACAAAGGGGAAAAAATAGAATAAAAATGTGTATATGTAGTAGTTTCGGGTCTCCTTCGGTGTGCCAGGGAAGCAGCTCCATCTGCTCCCCAGCTCCCTCCCGATGTGTGATGTGCAGGTCTGTCCCTGCCTGCTGGACCCAGTGCTCTGGGTGAGCCTCCAGCTCAAACGCAGGCAGAGGCTGCGAACTAGGACCCCAAATCAAAGACCTTTTTAAAGAAAAAAAGCTGTAAAGGACATATATGGACCAGTATGATCTATGGTGGGAAGGAAGCTCTTCACCTGCTTGACACACCTCCCGTGAGCCCCTCCAGAAGCTCGTGACTCCAGTCTAGGAGCCCTGTAGGAATGCTAGAGGGATCTAAGCCTCCTGGTCCCTTCCCATGACTGCTGTGTAACTGGCCTTACCCTGTTTCGATTTGGGAGCAGAGATCGCTCTGCAAGGAGGAAAAGAGCAGTGACAGTGAAGAAGGGCAAGGGAC
>NW_008689226.1:569-10843 GCF_000695815.1 Acanthisitta chloris
CTCCACCCTGTCTGGAGGGGAAGCTGCTCATCTCCTTCAGGAGACACGTTGTTATTGCTGCTGGTGGAATTGAATCACACTGTTTCCTGCCGGTGCTCTGCAGTCCTGGTGCCATGGTGCCCAACCTAGCTGGCACCATACACACAGCATGTCCGTCATGTGCTCCTTCCTGGTGCAGGGTCCTCTCCCTCCAACCCACACTGGGAACAAAGGGTCCCTGGTGTAGAAGCTGTGAACCACATCACACCACCTCCTCCAGGAACCCACTGTGCCCTGTGTCCCACCTGCTCTGTGCTCCTGCCTGGCACCCTTGCTGTAGGCATTCCCTGAGGTGCACTCTAATTGCCAGCTATGGATGTTCCATGGCAGACTGCTCCTATCCCAGTCAAACCAGCCCTTCCCAGTGGCATCTGAGGAGCCTTCTCATCACCTCCTGTGCTCTGGATCTGCAGGCAGCAGAGTTGGCTCCAGACTCCCCTGAGGAGAAGACCCTGACCCTAAACTGCTGTTTGCCCACTGAGTGACTTGAACCTCAGCCTGGATCCTTGTGGAGCTGCATTGTTGAGACTGAGATGGAGTACTGAGATCTTTTCACATTGCTACCAGCTGGGCAAGGCTGGAGAGGGACAAAGCAGGCCTCCTCTGTACCTGGGGAGACTCTCACTCAGCTTGGAGCAGGTTGCCATTCCCCTGCTGGACACACCAGCTGGATTAAGAGTACTTTGAAAAGCACAGTGGGACTGCTTGGGTTCAGTGGGCAACACAACCCAGCTGTGACAGGCACCATGAGAGCTGGTCCTAGGGAACACCCACACTGCTCTATAAAGCATTGATTGCATACCCACAGCTGCAGCTGCACCTTGGGGCTATTGCTCTGCCCCAGTGAGTGCTGAGCTAGCCCAGCTGCTGCTCTGCCTGCCTGATCTGGAAGAGCAAACTGCAGGCAGGTGAGAGCTTTCCTTTTCTCTGGAGATACTCTGCCATGGGAGAATGGTTTGCAGGATCTGCTGGGATCTGCTGGGCCCAGGCTCTGCAAGTGCTGGCTGTAAGTGTGAGATTTGTGAGGGGCTGGGGAAGCTGGATGGGGGCTTGGCAGAGTGTGCACCCAGGGGGAATAGCAGTGCTGGAGAGGGTCAGAGCTCCTGGAGCACAGTCCATGACTGTGACTCCAGGTGGGACCTAGGTGCTGGCCCTGGCTCTGCAAACTATGGGGCAGAGACTGCAGCCAGTGGTCAGAGGGAGGGTCCCCATTCCCCTGGATATAGGACACCCTCCTTCCTAGCAGGGCATAGTTGGATTTTGGTTGGTTTGGGGAAGAGAAGGGATGGGTCTCCAGCTCCGAAATGTGTCTCAGCCCTTGTTTGGTAATGGTTGGTGTTTAGTACCTACTCAGGGCACCCACTGAGGGAGATACCTGCTTGTCTTGGTGTGGGCTGGGCAGGTGGCTGGTGGGTGCTGGTTGCTTGGGTGTGAGCTGGGCACAGAGCAGGGACACAAGTGGGGGACTCCTGGTGGTGTGAAGGCATGGAAGGGTCTGTGTCTGTCTGCCATCACAAACCTTGCTATGTCAAGCAGACCTGGAAAGAGGAACAAGCCCTGGAAGCTGTAACTTAGGACAGAATTTGCAGTAGTGTGTGACCCTGTCCTCCATGTCTCCCATGTCTGTGGGAAAGGGACTGGGGCAGGAAGAGGGTAGGTGCCCACTGGCGTGTCTAGCTTGGAGGTGAGCATGCTGTCTCGGAGAGTACAGTAAACATGTGCTGTAGGGACTAAATAGCATGCAACATCACTGCCAGGAGGGAAGGTAAACAGATGACTCTCTTGTGCCATTAAATACGTGGGATCTGGAGAGAGACAGGTCAGTTTTAGTCTGCTCTTTAGAGAAAGCTGATCTGTTCTGTTCAGAGATGGTGGTGAGTTTTGAAGCAGCAGTCCTCAAACCACAGCTGGATTTCTAAGCCAAGAGCACTTTGTTCTCAGGAAAAGCAGCCAATGCCTAAACTCCAGGGAGACAAACAAGCAGCTCCTCTTAAAGGATTTAAGCTCTCTTGACTGGGTTCACATCCACAGAGGCATTCCCCTGCCTGGCTCTGTGTCCTATGGGTTTCTATTCCAGGCTCTTGTAGGGGTTGGGATCTTATCTTCAGTATGGTCATGTCCTGCCAACCACTGCATCTGCCTAGTGCTCAGAGCACCAGGATGCTGAGACCCAGCACCCAAGCAGGAGAGCCCACTGCAGCAGGGAAGCACCTTGTGGTGTGGGTGCTGTAGAGAAAATGTGCCTACTTGGAGGGTGCCTGATCAGGTCAGGAGGTCTGGTTTCCATCCAAGCCCTGCTCCTACCCACATTGGCTGTGTTCATGACTTTAAGATGTCTCTGGAAACTGTTGTAGAGACATTAAAAATTAACCCAAAAGTTGTGTTCAGCATGACCACAGGCCCTGGGGAAACCTGTGTCCCCCCTACAAGAACAGCTCAAAGTTAAATGAGCCCAGTGCTACTGAGTCTGAGATGAGCATCTTGGGTCATGCAGAGGCAGGACTTTGTCCTGTGGGCTCTGGCAGTGACTGATGCCAGCACTGGGCTGTTGCTGAGCCGAGACCCTGGGCACTGGGCGATGCCTGGAGCTAGTCTAACTAGCAAGTGCTCTGCATATATTGAGTCCAGCTGGCTTGTCTGGGAAGACAGTGTGTCATCAAGGTGTGTTTTCCTATATGGGCAGAGAGCCTATAAGGCTGGCATTCCCCTGCTTGGATGGCTTCCCTGTGGGACAGCACACTATGAGGTTGCACATTGAATGGTTTGGGTTGGAAGGGACCTCAAAGTTCCAACTCCCCTGCCACTAGACCAGGTTGCTCAAAGCTCTGTCCAGCCTGGCCTTGAACACTTCCAGGGATGGGGCATCCATAGTTTCTCTGGGCAACCTGTGCCAGTGCCTCACCACCCTCTGAGTAAGGAATTTCTTCCTGACATCTAAATCTCTCCTCTTCCAGTTTACAACTGTTCCCCCTTGTCCTATCACTGTCTGCCCATGTAAAAAGTCTGTTTCTCTCTCTTTTATAAGACCCCTTTAAGTACTGACAGGTCACAATAAGGTCTCCCTGGAGCCTCCTCTTTTTTCAAGCTGAACAACCCTAACTCTCAGTCTGTCTCCATAGGAGAGGTGCTACAGCCCTCTGATCAACCTTGTGGTCCTCCTCTGGATCCACTCTAACAGGTCCATATCCTTCCTGTGCTGAGGACCCCAGGCCTGGATGCAGTGCTCCAAGTGGGGTCTCACGAGGGCAGAGTAGAGGGGGAGAATCACCTCCCTCAACACAGGTGCTGCAGCAGACCTGATGTGTGGGGCTTATTTTATCCCCCACCCCATGGCACACATGGGTATTTGAGAGCCCTAAGTGGGACTGATTTCTGTCCCTGTAAAACATCTCCTGTAAAGCCTCCTGACGGTTAACTGCATGCCATGGTTAATCATGGCACTGAACAACATCTCGAATTGTAGCTGGAGACTTAGTAATTGAGTTGCTCCTGTTCCTTCAGATGGTGAGCGTGACCAGCTGTTGTTATGTAGTCTCTCCTCCAGTCCTTCTGGGAAATCACACCATGATTATATTTCTGGCTTAAGAAATTTTTTCCCCTAATCAGACTGGGCCTCACAAAGAGGTTGCCACTTAGTGGTAATTACTTGCTTTAGAAGCTGAATGTCTCCTGAGGATTGCAAATAGCGGATTATCAAATTAATTAGTTAAACCAAGATGTGCTTTTGTGAAGCCAGGACCTGCTTTACTTGTGATCTGAAATAAAGGTTTAAATGTTATTAAACTGCATATAACCCACTCTTGTCACCCTAATGGGGAGAGAGCTAGTTCTTACCTGAAATGTTGTTGCTACAGAGAGCTGCTTGCAGCTCTACTTGCTGCAGCACTTGTCGCTTTTCTTTGAGAAAACCTGTTTTGAGCAAAATCTGTCACTGGTTTTAAGGCACCTGCTTGTAGTGTCTAATGCTGCTTCTTGCTGGCGTCCCATGTTTTTGTAGGCTGTCAGGTGGAAGGGGAACAGGGTTGGATTTGGACTTCAATGGTCCTTTTGTTTCCCTTCTGAGTCTGGGTATTCTACGAGGGTTCACAGTGGATAGCTTGGTGGGATTGTAATGTACCTGTCTTGAAACAGTACTTTGAGGGTACAGCTTAATCCATGGGATATTTGCATTGCCATGTCTGTGGACACGGGATGTGGTCAGAAACTCCAGTCTGGTGATGAGATGCCTGAAAGTAGATTCAGAGGCATCCACTGATCAGTGGGTTAGCAGGAGCCACAGGTCGTGGAGTACTGCTCTGCCAAAGTCTGTTCCTGGGTTCTCTGTTCCCTTGGAAGTGCCTGTGGCCATTGGAGGGTCCCTATGCTGTGCTGAGGACTGCACCAGTGATCATGCTAAGCTAATGTGGAGCTCATGGGGGTATTTTCCTAAGAGCTGTTGGCAACTGTAGTGTAATCATCCCCCTAACATGCATATTGCACAACTTCCCCTAGGTCAGGAGATGTCCTTATCTGGCATCTAAAACATATGTCCTGTGTTTCTTTCAGCATAGCTGAATCCTTTTCATAAAAGAATTGAGCATTTCCTGATTTGCACAACTGAAAATAAGCAGGACTTTGTTATTGTTGACTCAAAGGCAGAGGTCCTTTCCCTGCCTCCTACCTCTGTCTGCACTCTCTCCCAGCTCTCCTGGGGCTCTAGGTCGTGGTACTGCTTCAGGCACTTGAGAAATACTGTAGCTCCAGAAATCAAATCCGTCAAAGGGAAAGGGGATGGGGAGGAGAGAGATGAGGGTCTGAAGTTATACCCCTAAAGTTTTCAGAACAGTTGTTGTACTGACCCCTCTCTCAGACCCTTCTTTTTCAACTCTGGGAAGGCCTCACAGCTTTCAAAGTTTGACTCCCCATCCTTCCTCATGTCAGCATTTGCTGCCTTTTGTTGTATTTCACCTCTGGGACAGGCTGTGCTTAGCAATACTCAGCTGCTGCCAAAGGTGGGTGCCAAAGAAGTTCACCCATGCAAAGCACCTGGGTCTGCTGGGTGGGAAGCTGGAGCACCTAGATCCCTGCCAGCAGAGCTGGATGAGAGCAGCCTTTTGCAGTGGCTTCAGCAATTAAACCAACCCTGAGGAAAGCACAGGCCTCACACAAGAGTGGGGAGTGCTCCTGAGAGGAGACAGTGTGAGACTGTGCTGGGGGAACAAGCGTGGCATTGTTGTCAGCCTCAGTCAAGAGGGGCTTTTTAACACCCACTGAAGTGCTGGCTACAGCTGTCTCCCATGTGCTTATGCGGGAACTGGGTCTACAATGCAGGAGAAGAGGGAAAGGCCACTTTGCAATTAAAAATTAAAAAAGAAACTATACTAGGATCCAGCCATGAGTAAACAGCAGTGAGATGTTCCCTTTAGTGCCATGCCACAGCACAGGAAATCACGTCACTGCCTCCAACTGGGATGGGGGTGAGCTGAACTTGGGCTCCTCAGCCTGGAAATCTGTGATGAGGGAAGGTGCTCCTGAGCTTTGAGTGCAAAGTAGAAAAGGGAGGAGGTATAAGGTTGGGCTATAAGCTGCTCTTGTGTTCAACAGCCTGTTCCCCCTCTGCTTCTATAAATGTATACCCACAGTGCTGACTTCTCTGCATCTTGCTGAGTGGTGTTGGCTTGGGAGCATGTGGAGAGCTTTGAGTTGTCGTCTTTACAACAGTGCTGGCTGCTGCACCACTGAAAGCATGTGCTAATGGTTGTATAGTGTGAGTAGGACCTGGATAACAAGTGTAGGCTGTATGGTCTGGGGAGCACCTGACTTTGTCCCTGGTCACAGAGGTAGAAAACGGGATAGGAACCAAGCTCTGTGTGTTTACCTGGTGCCCTCCTCTTCTGCTTATCGGGATCACAGAATCAATGAGGTTGGAAAAGACCTCTGAGATCGAGTCTGACCTATGGTCTAACAGCGCCACATCAACTAGACCATGGCACCAAGTGCCTTGTCCAATCTCTCCTTAAACATATTGCAAGCTCCCACCCCAGCCCCTGAAAGTGACACTTGCCTCACTCTTCTCCTTCTGGCCCTTGAAGAGCTGGAATTAGATGGCTCAACAGTTTTACCTGCTAACTCAGAACTAAAGATGATAACTGTGTGTGCTCTCAGGCCTGTGCAAGCCACATGAAAGAGTGAGGGAAGCCAAAAGCTGCTTACCCTGGAGCTGCTGCCAAAGGTCTGGGTGCAGGAGATCTGACCTCTGTAACAGCATGGGAGGAGGTTCACTGCTCCAACCCCTTCATCCCTGTGGGCTCTGGGGATGTCCCAGCACTACCTGGCTCTGCTGCCTGTGGAGCACACAACTGTTTCAAAGGTGAGGTAGCTCCTGGTTTGTGCAGTAGCTCTCATGCAGGAGCCTGAGGGCTCCTTTCAGCCTCTCCATAAGGCTTTCTAACAGGCTGTGTACAATTGTTTGGAGCTTTGGCCCACTACTGGAGTAGCCCTGAAGAGCCCAGTCTTGGTGCCCAAGCTGCTAGAATGTTTCAAGGCTTCAGATCTCTCTTTGGAGACTGGTCTCCCTGCAAACCCCAGAGTAGTTACAGAGACCTGTTTGCCGGATAAAAATAGTTGTGTGCAAGGATGCTGTGATCACACATGGTGTGATTTTTTTTTTTTGCTGTTGTCCTGTGCAGAGCCAGGAGCTGGGTTCTTGTGGGTCCCTTCCAACTCAGGATTTCTCTGATTCTATGATTTGGGTTAGCCCTGAGCATCTGTGGCCTCCTGAAAGGAAACCTGCATGTATTGCTACAGTTGAAGATACAACAGAAACATTTACATAAAATATCTGGGCATGAGAGGCATTGTAGATCTCTTCTACCTCCTTTTATTCTGTGGTGGGGGCTGTGCCACTAACAGAAATAGCTTGACACCTCTGATAGCACAAGGCTTGTCACAGCCAGCTGCATGCCATGTGTGTGCTGGAGGGACATTGCTCTTGGTGCTCCCTTTCTCAGAGGGGAGCAGTCCCTGTGAAGTCCCTCAGCACTCGCAGGAGGATTTTGCAAAGGTGTAGCCATGTTTGTGGATTGGGAGATGTGTTTGGGGAACAGATGAAGGACAAAGCTACTTTGCAAACATAGCCTTGTACAGACAGTGAAATCTGTGGTTCAGGGCTTTGCTGGGGAAGTATGCTAGGTTCCTCATCCTCCTGCTATGAATATGCGGGGGAAAGAAAGGCTCTTCTGCATCCACAGGCAAGATCTAAGTTCTCAAATCAGTTTTTGCAGATGACAACAACTAGGTAGTGCCTGTGCTGGGATGTTAGTACCTGTTGCAGTGGCAGGGAAGCTGTACTTCACCCAGTTTGGGATTAGCAACTGCTCTCACCTGACTTGGGTACTGCCTACAAAGACAGTGCTCTGCTGCTGTAGGGAGAAGGTGACTGGCTGTTTGAGGCTGTGGGGGAGCGTCTGCAAGCACAGGGTGTTTGCAAGCTGAACAGTGAGGTAGCTGCTCAGCTCTGGTCAGTGTCACAGCCTCTTTTAGGAGGACATCTCTTTGGGCTTAAGGAAAGCAAACTGCCTTGCTGCCCACAGGGAATGAATGGGTGGTTTTGGGGCTGCTCAAACCCTTGTTTGCTGGTTAGATCTGAAAACATGCCATGAGGCCATCACGTGCAATGGGGTTTGAGAGCCAAGTGTTGGCATTCCTCCCTGGGAAAGGAGTACCTGAAGGTGATCTTGAGCTGGACCAGCTTGTGTGGGTTCTGCTGCTGACCCTGTGGAGCAGGGCTTGGGAAGGCTGTGAGAACCTGCTGCTCAAGGCAAGCAGCAGAGACACTGGCAGCAGTTGCTCTAGCTTCAGCAGGCAAATACCCTATGCTGCTCTACTGAGATTGTCCATGCAGGGGACCTCTTCCCTCCTGCTATAGGTCCTTCTGTACTTTAGTCTTGGGATGGATTAGTTTGTGTGACCTCTCCCAGAAGCAGGGACAACCAAGTACCAGCACTGTGGATTCCTTGATGAAGGGTCAGTCTCACCGAGGCTGCTGAGATCACGCACTTGCTTGACCATGGCTGGGGAGGCAGCTCCTCGTCCCAAGCCCTGCTGCCAGGTCCTGCACATCATGCCCAGGGCTCCAAGGTTTCGCCTGTGTGTCACTTCCCGCCCTGCTTCCCGTTACACAAAGCCTTTGTGTGTCAGCAGATCCTGGGATGCCCCGCGGCACCTGCCTCTCTCCTCCCTCTCCGCCTCTGTGGCTCTGCCCTTTCCCGCTGTCACTTCTGTAGGCTGCTGACTGCCTGTTTGGTGACCTTCCCCACTGCTCGGGCAGTATTTTGGCCCCTGGCCATTTTAAACAATTAATGGAGGGGTGGAGAAACTTGCCATGTTAAATTACTTCCTCCTTTGGGAGGGGGTGAGGTCTCCACATCTCTTGCCTGATCCCAATGCAGTTTGTTGCTGTTGCCTGCAGCGGTCACTGATATCTGTTTTCCTTCCAGAAGTTAGAAAAACAGTATTTCAGAGCACTCTCGCTGTATTTCTCGGCATTTTGCTTAACCTGCAGCGCTGCCTCGGGATCTCGCGGAGTGGAGAAACTTCTCTGGACTAAGAGAAAAACAAGCCAAGAGGAGGCGGGGAGGGCGGAGGATTTTGCTGGAAACCTCTTTGGGAAGCTGGAGACCTTCTCGGGATGCCTGCCGTGGGCTTGTTCTCCTCTAGCAGCTATTCAGATCTTCCCGGGCGAAGGCAGCTCCCTGCCACGACGAGCCTGCACTGAGCAGCTCTGTGCGGAGCGCCAGGCGCAGAGAGCAGCGATGCCGTAAGGAGCAGCCCGCGAGTGTCCCCAAGGTCCCCGCGGGGCTGCGGCACGCGGCACCCTGCGCTCGCTATGCCTCTCTGCCGTCCAGCGCTGGAGTTGGCTGTCAGAGAAACCTTCGAGGTCCCCTGCTCAGCCCCGGTAGTGTCATGAGTTAGATTAGTTGGAGCTGTGCTGGGGGCGGTGAGGGCTTGGATTACAGTCCAGAACTCAAAGTGCTTCGGTGGTTCACGTCGGAGGGGAGAGGAGACGCCCCGACGCACACATGGAGGAAAAAGAGAAAAAGTGCTGTCTGTGGAAGTGAGAGGGAATAAAGGAGGCCGGGAACATGGTAAGGAAATCTCTGAGAAGGGCTCCTGCCCTGGGCACGAGCAGGGCTGTGCGGGATGGAGCTGCTCTCAGGGCAGCCTGCCTGGAGCCAGCGCGCGGGGCTAATGCTGGGAGTGGGAAACAGCTCATTTGGCACTTCCCGTTACTCGGGTGGCACACTGCTCTTGGTGCCAGTCCTGCACGGTGGCTGTGGGGACACAGAGCTCTTGTTGGCACGGATCCCCTGCAGACTGCCTGTCCGGGTACGGTGCTGGAGTGAGGAGCTGGGATGGGGCAGGTCAGGCAGGGTCCTGTCTTTCAGGTTGCCTGGATGCTGGGCTCTCCTCCTGCCCTTCCTCTTCTCCAGCTCTTCTCTGGGGTAGTGGGCATTGCCTCCTTGAAGAGCATCAGCTTCTTTTCCCCTGCCCAGAGTGGGCTTCTGGAGGTTCAGAGAACCCCTGGAGCTGTGCAGGGACCTTTCCCTTTCAGTGTTAAGTTCTGAGCATGGGGATCTTTGGGGAGGGGAGAGGCTGGCAAGCCCAGTGGGCAGCTAAGCACTCAGTCTCCCTGGGAGTGGCTGGGGGGGCCCCCCCCCCCCCAGCCACACTGTCACTGCCCTGCAAACAGAGGTGTCCATCCCTGGGCTGGCAGAGGCTGGAGGGATCACTGGCCCTGTGGTGTGCTCCCACTGAGCACCAGTCTGTTTTCTTATGGTTTGGTCCTGGGCTCAGGCTGGGATCCATGTGCCCAGCAGCCCTAAGTCTCCTGAAGGTGTCCTGCTGTGTCATGGACTGCTTCCCTACAGCAGACAGAACAAAGTTCATGAGGGGAACAAGCAGCTTGCATTGCTGCTGTGTTTGTCAGTGACTTGCTCTTTCTTAAAAATTCAGCTTCTGAACTTGAAGAAGTTTGAAGGGTAAGTTGACCAACTTCTGGCTTCTGCAACCTGAGCTAACCTTATAAACCCATGTCTTTTCCCTTTGCCATCCTCCAGCTCCTCTGCAGAGGATCCTGTGATGATACTCTGTACCCTCATATACCTATGTCAGAGCCATGGTGTGTTCTCCTCTCCTGTCCTGCTGTGAAGGTTTGCAGGCATCTCACTTCTTCCACTTCACCACAGTCAAGAGAA
>NW_008689226.1:10867-15054 GCF_000695815.1 Acanthisitta chloris
GTAATTTTTGGTCTATGCTGGTTATTGTATGAAGTTGAAATCAAAGAAGAGCTCTGTTTGGAGCTGTGCAGGGTGGGTGCCATCCCCTCCAGTCCCATGGGCTATATTTTGCCATGGGGGCTGGAGCAGTGCCTGTGAAACTCTGCTCTGGGAGGTCTGAGGCAGAGACCAGCTGCTACTACTCTGTTCCTGCAAACTTCCTGATTTCCAAGTGCTTCATTCCCAGTTCAGGTCCTCCTTCGTGTTGTTCTAATGTGTGATGGAAAAGCTGTCTGAAGAGGGGCCTTTGTGTGGAGCAGTGCCATGGTCAGTTGAGGTGCTGTGAGAGGTTGTGGGCATGCAGGGACCATGCATCACTACTGAGGAGGGATCATATGCCTCTCAGATGCTGAGTGCAGGCTTGGCAGCTGGAAGGAGCAGGAACAGAGGCCAGGCTGCTGCAGACCCAGGAATGGGTGCTGGCCACACTGCAGACACCTGTGGTCCATGGCAGGTGCCTGTTCTCAATGCTGTGGTAGACCAGTCTGCATTTTGAGAGGCACATTTCTGTGATTGACTGAGTTGTGGCTGTAGCTTCAAGCTGTTCTGTGTGACTTGAGTTTTTGGTGAATCAAACCCCACAGGCAAAAGATTTGGATCTCAGTGAATGTGTGTCAGTCTGCTGGCCTCCATGAGACTTCCCCATGGCCTCTAGCGGTCTAAAAGACTCTTAGAGACTTGGCTCCTGATAGAAGTCTGGTACAGGATGATTGCTGGCTGCCCTGTTCTGCGTGTGGCAGGTGAATCCTCATCATGGGGTTTCAGTGTTAGGCATGATTTGTGTGCACGAGTGCATAGGGTTGTGGCAGCTGGGGGATGCCTAAAGCATCAAATGGATGAGACTGAAAGTCAAAGTAGCCCACTTCCACTAGAAGTGACTTTTGCAGCTGTGGAAACTCCATGGTGCAAGCAAGGCAGGAGCCTGGCTGGACGCTACCTTGGTCATCCCATCATGGCTTTTGTGACTGGGCATCTGGCCTTATTCCCTGGTAGAGAATAGGAGAGGGAGTGGGCTTCACCTTGCCTGGTGCTTTCTGCAGAGAAGCTCAGGTGGCACCTCTATGCTGGCAGGAAATAGGATGGGTTTCTGCAGAAAATAGGGTCTTTAATCCTTGAGTTATATCTTCTCCTGGGGTGGGAAGGAAATGAGTCTGGGAATCACAAAGAGCTTTAAGCATTGGGATCTTCTTTCTTTATTTCTGTGCCAAAGCCATGAGCAAGATGTTGGAACACAGACAAAGTCCAGAGACATAATCCTAAGCACATGGAAGCAGTTTGAAAGTATGTCCTCTGGGGTAACAAGGATGACAACTTGCATTTTGCTCAGCCTTCAAAAAACGCTGGGCAGGTGAACATGCTGTTTATTGTCGCTATAAAAATAATAGGTAAATGCAGGTGACAGGCCAGCTGCATCCAGGTATCTCCACCCAGGAATCTCCAAATGTGTTCTGCTACCATGTGGGAATACAAGACAGCAAGTGCTTATGGTGAGATGCTGCAGGTGTCCAAGGAGAACTGTATGCTGAATGTCAGCACTTATCTTCTGAAAACCAGCGTCATCCTGTAGCATAACCCCCTCTGGCTGTGCTGTTGGCCATCTGCATGCATAGGCAGTGAGCCCTGAGGGCACACCTTGCTAGCAGAAGAGATCATAATGTGAGAACCTGGTCAGCATCTTGCAGCTGGTCACTTCAGAAAAGCTAGCCAGCATGTCTGCCTCTAAATACTACATCACAGGCACAGCCACTCAGCTCACAGAGCCTAATTTTCTAGTTTCATCTCAAACATAACCCTGTCTGCAGCCAGTCTGTGTGAAAATTGAATGATCCTGCAGGCGGTGTGCACAGCCTAAACCTGAGCATTGGTGCTGAGTTTGGATGGAAGCCATGTTATGGGGGCTACAGGCCCCTTTAGCACTGAAGTGCTGAAAAAATCTGTTAAAACAGCCAAGGTGTCTTCTGCAGAAACTATAAACAGAACGCACCCATGGGCACTCAGACCACCTTTTGTTCCTGTTCCTGACTCTCTACCCATGAGGGAATCCCCTGCTCCAGTCCTGCAGAGCTCGATGTATCCAAGGTCTGAAAAAGCAAATAGTAGTACCAGGATCAGATGTGTTGCTGTCTGAAGAGCAATAAAAAGCAAGGAGAGCTGCTAGGGTAGAGCTGCCCACTCCTGGCCGTGAGATGCTCTGTTCTATCTGCGCCTCACATGGTACCTGGGTTGCAGCTCAGACAAGTGAGAGGACGTGACCATGTTGAGTCTGAAGGTTTGACCATGCTAATACCTCTCTGCCACATGGAGTGCCTCATCTCCGTTGGCTGGCCTAGTCTTTAATTAAAAAATTAACAAAGAAAATAAAGCCTTTCTTGTGGTAAGTGCTCCTGGCTGGTTTCATATATATCCTATTTTTTGCATCACTGGGCACTAAGCTGAAACTTCCAAGATCAAAGCAGCACAGAATGAATATGAAAGTCTTTCTGTCTGCTCAGATTTGCCATCCTGCCATCAGGCTGGGGAGCCCAGGATGAACCCTTGCTCCAGCTGGAGTAATCAGTCATTGATTTGAACGGAATCAAATGGCTCAGCGGAAGAGAAATGGGGGCAAGATTAAGACTTGTGTGTGCTCTTCTTGGACACTGGTGGGTGTGGTAGAGAGGAGCCTCTGTGGGGCCTTGTGGTCACCTGCAATGGGACACGATGCTGTGGCTGAATGGTGGTTTGTGTGGTGCAGAGAAGAAAAGCTGCTGGAGTTCTGGTGACCTGAGCTAGGTGTCCACCTTGAGCTTTGCAGCCTGTATTAGGTGTGGCAGTGTGAGCAGGAGACTGAGTTGCAAGACTTCCTGAACAAGTTCCCTTAGGAGGATACCTTCCCTGAAGCTGCCTGTCAAATCTCTGTGACTCCCAACAAAACCCCAGCGTTGCTGAGCCTCCAACATGGTTAAAGGATGTGGGTTATTTGCTGTCTGTTGTCATCTTGCTGAATACATTTACCTTTTGAACAAGGTCCCTCTCATATGCTCAGGAGGCTGGTATGCAGACCCGTTAATGGATCAAGGGGAAAAATGCCTGTGGATGTATTCTCCTTTGTGTTTGGGCTTATAACCACCCACGTTTTGGCATACATCCCTTCTGTGCACAAAGATCTTTTAGAAATTGCTAGTTAAATCTCCACCCTCCTTTGATATGTATGGAAATAATGGGACACGTGAGACTGTTTTCTGTTTGGGAAAAAAAAAGCTATAAAGGGAGTAGCTTTAAAAGCCTGTGTTCACCCCTTTCTAACTCAGGAGTTTAGTAAAAGCAATGCCCTGAATTTATGAGTGATTTACTTAGCTTTCCGGGAGGCACACATTTAGTGCTGTATCCAAATATAGGGGAAATGTTTTCATCCGGCTCTGTCCCAGGCCTGGCTGCTCAGGGGCAGGAGAGCTTGAGCTCACGTGTGTCTGTTCCCCTGTGAGCTTGGAGAGTCTTGGCACAATTCTGGGTCCCTCTGACCAGAAACACTTCTCCCTACAGGGCACAGACCAATGCTTCTTGCAGTGGCCCGTGGCTGAGCTGGCGTAGCCATGGACATCTCTGGACTGCCTGCTCTGTCCTTCTGGCTGATTCTTCCTCATAGCCTCTTCCTCAGAAGTGGCATCCGATTGCTGCTGCTGGCTGCTTCCTCATATCAGAGGTATGCAGGGATGTGATCCTCCAAGGAAGATCCTTCCACACTTACTGTTTTCTCTTGCAATCAGCTGGCCCCTCCTGGAATTGGAGCTCGGCTTCAGTGCAGCTTCTGTTTCCCTCTGACATAGAGGACTTGTATGTCATGAGCACATGGTAATACAGTCTGTTTAAGGCTAGAAAGAACTGTGGCTCATCTGTTACAGGATACCTGGACCATAGAGTGTTGCTCCCACATTGAGTCTGGGAGGTCTTTAACTAAAACATGGTAATTTCTCAGTGTCATCCACCTTCAATTGTGGAGATTGCAAGACACTGAGAAGCCACTAGTCCCCATGGAAGTCGTCCAGCAGCTCATGCACATTGCAAAGGAAGGGGTGAGTCCAGAAAGTTTGCAACACTGGCACAGAAGTAATAATCTAAATACTGACCTCGTGAAGATCGTTTTTGGCACTTGTCAGCTGTCCTGCTGA
>NW_008689226.1:15076-15771 GCF_000695815.1 Acanthisitta chloris
GCGGCTGCCCATCTGTTGTAAGATGCCCCCAGATGGGTGTCTGAACACTAGGGGTTGGCTATGGCCTAATACCTCTGACTAAAAGGTGTTAAAATGAGCTGACCTGTTTGGCGAAGAACTTACCCAGGGTATTTTATAACTGGCTGGTATAAAAAGATCTTTCATCTGCCTGGAGTACCCTGTTATTTGGTATGCATTAGGCACAAATGGGAAGGGGCACAGCATGCTGCTGCTCGGGTTGGTTTGCCAGATGGATGTCAATGCCTGAAGTTGAGAGCGGAGCAAATGCTGTCACTAATAATAAGGTGAATGAGCTCAAGTGATTTCTTTTGTTGAGTGGCAGAGAGAAAGGTTTTTAGTGTGTTTGCATGAAGACCCTGTAAAGAAAGGGAGTCTGCTGCAATGTCCCGGGACTTGTCTTGTATAGAAGTGGCCTAAGAAATTCTTGGCTCTGTCTGTGGTATCTAACAGGATTTAGCAAGCCTTGTCCGAGCCTGTTGTAGGAACATGACACTTTGAATGTGGAGATCCCTGGCTGGACCGTGGCATATGGTGCCACGGCCAGACTGTCGGGGCCCAAGCCAGGGCAGCCTGTGCAGTCTGGCAGCAGGAGTGAAGAGGAGAGCTCCAGGGGGTCTCAAGGAGGTGGAGAGGCACACGTGGGTAACGTTGGGCAGTGAACCTATGGCTGCCAT
>NW_008689226.1:15824-19208 GCF_000695815.1 Acanthisitta chloris
GGGTGTTCTAAAAGTACCCAAAGCTTTGCATCACACAGAGTACAACATCGTTAACTAATTGCATGGTTAGATCTATGCCAGTGATATTTTAAAAAAAGTCTGTGCTTAGACTGTTATTTCAGATTAAGGACTTAATCCCTTGATTAAACTAGACCAAAATAAGCTGGTGTCCAGCTGTAGGATGGTGTTTTATACACAGCTCTTCTCATCCACTTGCAGGCCCTCGTTTCAGCTGGAAGGTGTCTGTTTAAGGACAGGGCTTTGATCTGTTCTCTCAGTTGCCCTTTAAACACCTATATCATCTCCTTGATCTATTGCTAATAGAAAGTAACAGGTCTTTGGCAGCAGGGCTCATTTGTTGCTCTGGATAAATCCTACCTCCTGCTCAGTTCACTGAGAGCTTGTTTGCCAGTGGGACACATCCCTGTGAGGAAAGGCTTATCTCCATTTCCTAGTTCTTCCCCTCTCTGGCTAAAAGATGACTTTCTTGAATTGTGGGTCATCCCCACTTCGGCCTCTTTAATCTGTTCAGCAGTTGTCAGCAGCTTTCTGATGTATTGGGTGTTGCACAGACTAAAGAGAAAGTCACAGGCTCTGCTCCAGAGAAGCTGGAGTATGAAAAACTAAAGGAAAGGGTAGAGAGGAGTAGGGTGAATAAGGTGCTGCTTCTGTATTAGACCCATGTAAACAGAGGTCTCAGGCTTGAGAGCAGGCTCAGGTGACTAGGTGTGTTGCCAGATGATAATGTCTGTGTTAGGCCACCTGCAGTATGGTACAGAGTCAGGGATGTACCTGGACCAGACTGCCTCTGTTCTCTGCTATTCCCTGCCTTTTGCTGCAGCGTAAGGACAGCATTGGTGTAGCTGTGCACTAGCCTCGAAGCTCACAGGAGGTCATGCTTCACTTTCAAAGCAATCTGGGATGTCCCCCTTGAGTGAAAACAGACCAAGCCTGGGCTGGTGGGGGATTGCCCAGCTTTGGGCCTGCCTTTCCCCAGCTGCATACACCCAGACCTACAGCATGCGCAGAAGAGGGACCTCGGAGCTGAAAAGCAAATGCATCATTTTTCCCTTTGTTTAATTAAATGAGAGATCATGAGTTAATCGCTTCCAAGCGCTTGTTTTCCTGCAGTGCCTGGAATGATAATCCCGTGTGCTGCCCAGTAGGAGCTGCTTTGGCTGCCGCAGCCTCGTCAACACGGAGAAGGGCTGGGAGAACAGAGGGAGGCATCTGGAAATGATTCTCCAAGCTCTATCTGCAGAACACCACTCCCTGCAAGGCTGTAGGAGCTGGTTTATCCATAGGCTGTGGAACCGTCCTGCCTGCCCTAGTGGTAGGGGTGTCAAGCCAGGCTACAGCTGTGCCCTGTGCAAGGGATCCCATGGTGGCATGCAGAAGGTAACTTGCTTTCCAAGGTACAGCCCTCGAGCAAAGCTGGCCTGGGTGAGACTGCAAACACTTTCCTCCCGAGTGAATCACGGTCCTGTGCTTTTCTCCCTGAAAAGCCTAAAACAATAGCCCAAAGAGCAGGTAGAGCCGTTCCTGGTTATCTCACAGGAAGGTGGTGTAATTACAGGAGTGGGAATGCCTACCTCTATAGCTGCACCACTTAATAGTACTTTATTTTATCCAGAGACAGGCAAGGTGCCGAAGGCAGGAGGCCTCCTCCCAGCCTCCCCCTGAGCCTCAGAGCACGCAGCAGAGGGGGGAGCTGGCACTTGCTCTGGGAAGATTTTTCTCTCTTGAACTCATTGCCGCTGTGATTAGAACGGCTCAGGAAATAGGGCTGGGAGGGTTCTCCCTGCAGCAATGGAGTGGGAAATCTCAAATTTTGTCAGAAAAACAAGACTTGTTTTTAGCCAAAGACCTTTTTGAGCAGAGAAATGTCTCATTTTTAAAGGCAAAGCAGCCTGGCTTTCGGCATTGTGTCAGAAAGTGGAAAGGCTTCATGGAAAGCCCAGAGGTCTGTTTTTACTGGAAATGAGGTTTCTCACGTCAGCTGAGAGCTGAGCAGCCCCAGCCAAGCGGCGGAGCACAGCAGCCTTTGCTGGCGGAGGGACCAGCTAACCCGGCCCTGCTCAGTGCCTGCTGTGAGCTCCTTTTCCCCAGTCCCAAACCTGGCAGGGGGCCACGGGCAGGCGCTGTGTTGTGCTGCTTGGAGCTCTGCCTCTTCACAGTTTTGCTGTTATTTCTGCTTTCCAGTCTAGGGTGTGGGAGGGTTGGGTCATCTCTTCCTCTCACCTTTGCAGACTCTGGTCTCTTCTGTCCTGCCTTCACACTGTTGGTACCTGGTCAGGGGGGCAGAAGGTGGGTGCGTGCAGGACGTGGCCAGGCTCTGGGCAGCTGGCAGAAGGAGGGCAAAGTTGTGGGAGCTCTTGGCAAGGCCCTCCTGCTGTGCAGGAGCCGAGACGCTCTGTGACTCAGAGCTGAGTGTACCACGGGCACCACTCGCTGTGCTCACAGCCTCTCCAGGCTCTGCTCCACTGCCCAGCTATGCTCCTTGCTCTGCCAAGCCACAGCAAGCTCTGGATTTAACTGGGGCACTTTGGGACATGTAGTTTCATTCTTTGGTGGCTCAAATGGGGGTCTAGGTTTCTGAGAGCAGGTTCTATAGCTGAATTCCTGCCACAGGATGAATCTTCAGTGTGTTACATGGGCCAGTTCAGTCCGCTGGAAAGGAGTATTGTCTGCCATAAGTCATGGGTTAGTCAAACAGTTAGTCTGGTCTCACCATAACAGTGTATTTTAGGAGTCTGCAGACAGCATCTGGGCTGTCAGCAGAGACGATCTGTTCCTCTTCATGTTTGCCTTGACCAAGACATAGAACTTGATAGGCAAAACGACCAAAGTGCTTGGGTGAGTTGAAGGGAAAATGCTGCCAAGGCTTTGTGGGCCCAGGTGGGTCCAGCAGCCTTGCAGCCCTCCCCTGCACCAACTTGCATTGTCCTGAGCCACTTGGATTGCTGTCCCTTGCTGGGAGAGTGTTGAAGAATGGCTAAGGGAACAGGGGCACAGCTCCCAGAGAGCATTGTGCAAGCAAGAGTTGAGCAAAGGCTTATGGGAGCTTTGAGCATATAACTAAGAAGTAGGCCTCAGGAGTTTAGCTTCTCAGCATTAGAAGTTATTTTTGCAGCATATTGTTGCAGCCAAAGGACAAGCTATCTGGGAAAGCTCAGCAATGTTGCAAACCCAAGGATGAACTATTCCGGAAAAACAAAGAAGGATTCTCCAGAAAACAAAGACTTCTTCACAGCTGCATCTGCAAGCAGACATAGTATATAAATGTAACCTGTAAAGCTTAGGTAATGCTAAAATGAATAATAAGTATAGTTGTCCTGCAAGCTAAGAAAGTATACAAATGTAACTTTTAGAGTTTAGGTAATG
>NW_008689226.1:19222-19814 GCF_000695815.1 Acanthisitta chloris
TTCATGCACTGTATAAAAGATGGATGATGGTTTACAATAACCGAGTCTTGCTGGACACCATCGGGTGCGCATTTCTCCCGTCGATCTTCCACAAATGGTGACCCCGATGTGATTCTTTGTTGGATTACCACAGTGGGACGACGATCGAGCTCGGGTCCCTTTTCACAGCCGGGGACAGCTCAAAGCGCAAGAAATAGAGGCGCTGGAGCTCCAGGTGACCGTACAGACGAGCCTGGCCGATCCGTGCTGCCGAGACCTTGAAGGGCTGCAACAGCGCTGACGACTAACCAGGTATGGAAAGGCAAGCAGCGTATGACCTGTTTACTTCATTTTTGCAGAAGCGACAGGTCAAAGGAATAGATCCTCAAAAAGATCTGCCGAAGCTTTTAGCATTTGGCTATAGTAAGGGATTGTTTATAAATCCACATACTGTTCATGAGTTATTCGAGTGGCGTAAATTTGGAGACAAGATTTGGGAAAAAGTGTCAGAGGATGACAAAACCGCCAAAAATTGATGACATCAGGGCGAGAGACAATTAATTGCATTAAACACTAGCACTATAAAATGAGAAATCACTTGGCTGCGGTTGCG
>NW_008689227.1:0-8977 GCF_000695815.1 Acanthisitta chloris
CCGGCCATGAACTCGATGGGGCACCATTCACCACCACTACATGCTACTGCATAGAAAACTATTCCTATTGTCTTACCAACTCAACTGTATGGCATGAGCAAAGGAATTCTGAACACTGAGCTTTCAGAGGAGAGACACCTATGCTGCTTATAATCATCAATCATCCCAAGTTTTCCAAAGGATACAGCTGGCTCCAACAATCAACCTGTTTGTTATACAGAAAGAAAAAAGCATAAAGCAGTGGAATGAACATGTGCATATTTATGTACAACCAAAAAATTATTTTCTAGAGCAGGAATAGTTACAAATTACTGATGGGCCCCACATTTGCCAACTGCCAGCCAGCTGGGACCTCCCTGGTTAGCCAGGGCTGCTGGTAAACGATGGTGAGTGGCTCAGTGAGCTCCTCCAACAGCTCCCTCAGTACCCTCGGGTGGATCCCATCCAGCCCCATGGACCTGTGCATGTCCAAGTGGTGTAGCAGCTTCCTAACCATTTCCTCATGAATTTTGGGGGCATCATTCCACTCCTTGCCCTGTCTCCACCTCAGGGTTTGTGTGTCCAGAGAACAACTTGTCTGTTAAGGACTGAGGCAAAGAAGGCATTAAGTACCTCATCTCAGCCTTTTTCTCATCCTTTGTCACTGTCTTCCCCCCACATCCAATAAAGGATGGAGATTCTCCTTAGCCCTCCTTTTGTTGCTCGTGTATTTATAGAAACATTTTTATTGCCTTTTACAGAAGTAGCCAGATTAAGTTCTAATTGGGCCTTGGCCCCTCTAATTTTCTCCCTGTATAACCTGATAACATCCTTGTAGTCCTCTGGAGTTCTCTGCCCCTTTTCCCAAGGGCATAAACTCTTTTTTTTTCCTGAGTTCCAGCCAAAGCTCTCTATTTGGTCAGGCTGATATTCTTCCCCGATGGCTCATCTTTCAGCACATGGGGGCAGTCTATCAAGTAGATTATGTCTTCCTATAAAGTAGATTACAGTTTCCAATATAAGATTTTATTAATTGCTAAATTTCATTTTGATTTATAATAATTTGCTTTTTAATCATCTTATTTTTTTAAATGCCAAATATTTGCCCTTCCTGTCTTCAAATGTTTGTGTACACAATGACAGAAAATGGGTTTAATGGATGGATCTAGACTGGTATTTACCAAATACATCCATTCTAGTTCTTAAATAAAAATCCACCTCCCATCTCTCCCCATATTTCACACCCTTTCAACCAAGCGTATCACTAAAATTGTCCATCAGCACTTTCAGTTTATGAGCTGTATCAGCTCTCCAGCACAGTTGCCATGCTTGTCCCCAGATACCCTCTGCACTGAGCAGTCCTCTCCCTCCTGACCATATCCTCAGTTCCTTACATCTGTTGGGTACAAAAGGCAGAACACTCAGTCCCTGTTCTGGAAGTACAAGTGGGTCCAACCAGCCCTTAACACTCAGCTGCTGGTCAGGCTGCACTTGCACTCCTTGGCTGGTTGTGGTACACAGACTTGTTAAAGTCTCGTGGTTTGATGCTGCATCCCATGTAGTATTTCCATTGACAAGGTATTTTGTTAAGTTTTTAAACAGGCTTGTGGCCTATGCCTTACCCTAAACCAATCTGCACCATCTCCTAGTTCTAACAGCAATGCTTTTAAGCTTCTGAGGAGTGCAGACATGGAGGCTGCTGCTCCGTAAGCCCCAGGGACTGCACAGCCAGTACAACACATGTTTTCTCACAAAAGACCCTAGATAACATCTCTCTATCCTACAATAAAAACATACAACTTCTGAAGGTGTACAGAGAAGAGGTTGAGCTAAGGAGATTAAAATCTGCTAGTCTGGGTTTTAATGTTTGGCAAACAATTTAACATGGTGGGAAATAATTTTTCCAGCATTAGGGCATCTGATTCATCTGTGAATGGATGATCACCTCCTCTTTTAGCATGTAGCTCCTGGGAAGTGCTGCAAAAAGTCACGTGCTGCCCAGAAAGAAATATCTAGTGGAGATACCAGCACCACATTATTCACAATTTCTTGTACAAAGCAGAGGGGTCCTGGGCATTGTCAGTGTCTAATACAAAAGTCAGGAAAGCAGAACCTAACCTTGTTCACACCTGCTCAATCTCTCAATCATTCTCAACACATTTCAAGGCATCTTTTCTAATTCACTCTGCCAAAACCCTTCACCTCAGTAGCGAGAATTTCTTCCCTATGTTTGTATATCTAAGGCACTTTTAAGTCAGTTAACGGTTTGCATTTAAAAAAGAAAGAATAACTGCAGGACTGACAGTTCTATAACCTCCAGGCATGTAAGCTGTAGCTGAGATAATGTACATTTGGAAAGGGAGAAAAGAAAGAATAAGTACAACACAGCTCAGGCTAAAAACAAAAGGTGTTAAACTGAACCTTGGGAATATTTAGAATAGAAACAAATCTGACAGAAACAAACCTTTAACAACTCCCTCCTCCATCTGCTAGGACACAGCCTGATAAAGCACAGAAATGCTACTGTAGCCCCTGCAGGCTTATTTTGACTAAATCTCAGGAATGCAATATATAAACACCAGACTCCCACATTACACTGTTACAACTTGCATTAGCAGCAACTGGACAAAAGCCACATTTTCACAGAAACATCTTAGAGGGATAAATCTAATGTGTTGGTTTGGGGTTTTTGGGAGGTGTTGGTGTTGGGTTTTTTATAAGAACCATTTCCTCACATAAATCATGCTCTCAGAATTCAAGAGGTGACTGATACACTACAAACAGCAAGTTTACTTTCTTTTAAAAACTGTACCAAGGAGCCTTATTTATCTATTTGATGTTTAGCTTAACACAGTGCATTTTTTTTGCTAGAAAGTCACTGCCATGAATGGCAACTCTGTTCTTTCAGAACACCACTGTTAGAGTCTGAAGTCTCTTTCTTATATATATACTTTGCATTTTCTAGAATTGCTCCATAGAGACAATAAAAAATAGTATTATCTGACTTTCATGCCAGCAAAAGTGCACTTCTATCACAATTATTTGCCTCAGGAAACTGCTCTGTAGTGCAGTGTTGACTTGAAATCTTACTGTGCTGTGAACTGCAAAAACCAGAGAATTTGGCATTTTAGTGTTTCTAGTAAAACCAATGTTTTAATATTTCAGCTAAACAAAAGCATCCAAAACAGAAGTAACCCAAATGCCTCATCATTTTTGCTTGTGTTATCAGAACTGCCACCACTTAAGAAAACATAAAATTATGTTGGAGTTTCTTCCCGAACTGAAGAGCACTTCCACACCTCCCGGAGCGAGGAACAGGGCAGAGCAGCGCTCGGTTGAGGTCCTGCTGCCCTCTTGTGACTTCTTGTGCAATCACTGCAGCAAACAAGTCACCTCAACCAAACATGGTGAAAATTCGTATTTAGTTTGATTTTAGAAGGGAATTTCCTAAGAGGAGGAGGTGGAAAATCCATCAGTTACTAATGAAGGTTGGTTGTGTGATGTTGATGCATAGCAAAACATATTTTCAGAAGGAAAACAGAAGAAAAACTGGTGCATAGAAGGCAATTTTGAACATTTTTTCTTTTTCACCTTGCCATAAAGAAAAACTACTAATGTCAGCATCTATTAAAGCCATGGTAAGGTAACTTACGTTTTTCCAGGAGATTCTTTTAACCAGAATAGATCATCACTTGTGATTCCATACTCCAGTGCACCTGCAATCTATGATCACACAGGTAAGATCCTGAATCTGCAACACAAATCCTGGCAGCATAACAAAAGCTAACAGCAAATTGGGCTGTACTGGCTGAAGTATATGGTGCCAGAAGAGCAAGGAAAATATATCTGGGGTTGCTCAGATACCTTATCCATCTTTCTTACTTTGGAGATCTTCAAAACCTGATTGCAAAAATCTCTGAACAACATGATCTGATTCAACAGCTGACCCCAGCCTCCTTCAGCAGGAAGCTGAGTGACCTCCAGAGATCAATTCCAATCTGAATTATCCTACAGCTCTAAGCAACATCAACATACTAAATTGCTGCAAATTATCTCTATGGAAATGTTTTTCTGAAAAGCTCTGCTTTATATCAGACAATTTTTCACATGACACAAGTACAAAAATGTCTCAAGTGTTACTTTATATTTACATACTTTACCCTCCAAACAGACATTATTATCTGAGATCAATTCCAATCTGAATTATCCTACAGCTCTAAGCAACATCAACATACTAAATTGCTGCAAATTATCTCTATGGAAATGTTTTTCTGAAAAGCTCTGCTTTATATCAGACAATTTTTCACATGACACAAGTACAAAAATGTCTCAAGTGTTACTTTATATTTACATACTTTACCCTCCAAACAGACATTATTATCTGCAACAAAACCAGTAAAGCCATTGGAGTTATAAGATGGAAAGGTAACTTACTTGTGTAGGATATTTTGGTCTTCCTCCAGTAGCAATAACAATATTTTCTGCAGTAACAATAGTCTACAAACAAAAATTAGAAATCAAAATGAAGCATCTGAAATCTTTATTTGTCTTTACATTTCATCTAGGACTGAGACATGACAAAGCTGGCACTACTGGCTGCTATTTATATGACATAATAATGAGCACTGCATTAAAAAAGGATAGAGATAAACTAATCCATGCAGGAGTTTCTCCTACCCATTCTCAATCAGGTTTTGGTCTAATTACAATTGGTTTAGCTTACGAGTGTTCTTATCCTGAGCAAGATGATGAGGACTACTTAGAAGCAAGAGTTGTGCACAAATGACAACTTTTTAAAATCACTTTCTGCTTAGGACAAAGCACACAGAAATCACAGCAAGCGAATTGTATCTCCTAGGTCTGGAGTTAAACTACTTCAAAAGCAGCATGTTTTTAGAAATTGCTAGGCATCTGCCCCCAAAAACTTCTGCTCTCTCAAGCTGATATTAACCAGTAACATTAAATAATTACCCTCAAAAAGGTGTTAAAACTGCATGTTCAGTCTTGTTAAATACGCAGCAATGGCCACCACTCCATCACCTGTCCCAGCTGTTTGAGCTGTGCACTCACTGTACTTGCCTCCCACACACCATTTGGTATCAGAAAGCTAATCACCCTTACAAATCATCTGACAGAGGAAAACATCTCAGACTGACCTAATGCTCAAAGCAATAAGGAGATGTTGGTCCTCTTTACATATCTGTAATAATTTCTTAAAGCAGTATGACTGCCCAAATCAAATAGAATCTTTTGCCTCAGCATTTCTATCTGCAGAGAAAAGCAATGGCCCCTGACAGGTCAGGCCAGGGGCTCAGTAGGCAACAGTCAAGTTCATAAACAACTTCTCTCAAGGTAAAAATGCACATTTCCCTCATCAAAACAACATTGGATACCTCAAGCAATTTGCAAAAGGACAATCTAGCCCCCAATTGACCTGAAATGTTTGAAGTGAATGATACTGTAGACACCAGCAGAGCAGCTCACCTCTTTACCTGCTTTTGTTAAACCACGGACTGTATGTGGGTCAGAAAAACTCCCTTTCATGTTGAAATATTTCACCTTCCTGTTTACAAGAAAACAGCATCAGCAATACACACAATCAAGAACAGGTATGAAGTACAATCAGCTACTTTTTCCACACCTGAAGTGCTGAAAAGGATAGCAAACAGGCACAGAACAGTGAAAGGAAGAGAGCATGTCATCTCATAGGACTGTCTGCAGCTCTGTCACGAAATATGTCACTGAATGCTTGTGTCACAGTTAGCTCCTCTATACAGCACAGTAACTAATCTTGTAACACACTTTGGGATCAGGTTATTGACCTCTTCAAATGACATTTTCCACTAGCCACAGCATTATTATTACTATTTATAGCATTACTAATACAATGCTTATCTGAGAGCACACAAAAGAGACTCCACAGGATTCACGAGACTAGAACCTGTTAAATTATCTATTAATATAATTTCTATATAAAAAGGAAGTGTATGCTGAAAAACTTGGAACCATTTCTGCACTGAAGGCAAAAAAACCCTGCTGCTCTAGCATAGTGTTACCTGTGGGCTTCTATGGCATAGAAATTTTGGGGGACAACATCAAAAGTATGTTAAGAAACCCTGACTCCTTCATGTTAATGCAAAACCTCTCCCAATTAAAGACAGCGTCCCCTGGTCTCTACACTGCTGGAAAGCTTTCATATATGGCCACTGTCAACCACTATGCTCCAGAAAAGCAAAGGAAGGTGGGAGGGAAGTTCTAGAAAAGCAAAGGAAGGTGGGAGGGAAGAGACCATCCACACTGACAAGGGCACTTACAGCCCTGAACAGAAAGGACTTACAAACCCAAAATACTAGTTCTAGTGAGAAACTTCAAGGGAAATTCTGAAATTCTACAAGAAGAGCAGCTCCTTGATTACAGCAAGAAACATGAACTTCAAATTCTCATTTACTTGTCTTGCAGTTGCACTCTGTGTCCCCAGTTCAAGGACTTCACATAATTCTGAACAGCTTGTGCCATCACAGACCTATCACAAAACAAGAAACCGAACATGAAGTCATCACACTACAAATTCAGATTGTGCAACTCTAAGAATCAAAATTAGGAATGTTCTACAGTACTTTTAGTTATAAAAGTAAATGATGAAGTCCAAACTAACAAACATCTGCCCTGAGAAACCAGTAAACACAGTTTAGTGTTTTAAACAAGGACCAGGCTAAAATTTCACATGCAAAATTCACTTCCCTAAGTGTCCCTAAATAAACACCAGCTGGGAAAAGTTGTTACGCGTTTGCAGCACATAAGAGTGGAGATGGGCAATAATCCTTACCAGGTATGATGAACAGGTTGGGCTATATTCCAGCCATAGTGTTGGGCATCTTTAAGGGCACTCCCCAAAAGGGCTGCTTGGTGCATAAGCTTTTTAGGAATGCAGCCAACGTTCACACAAGTTCCACCAAGTCCCCATGTGGTTCCTTGGGAGGAAAAATAAAAAGGAAAGAAAAACGTGCAAATGCATCAGATTAGTGTAACTTAATGCAACTGGGTTCATGGCAGTTAAAAAGTTCTGAAACAATACATCTCCTACAGATCAGTTTCAAATTCTGTTTATGTTCATTTGCTTTGATAAAAACCATCTCTGTATCTTTTTCTTCTAAAATTCAAACCATCTCAAGATGTTTCACTGAGCTTAGAAGTTCCAGTTACAGCATATACACATTTGCAGATCTAATTTTATACATCATACATGAAGAGCCTCAACATGACATAATTAATAATTCTTACAAACAGCAAATAACATTTTGAGAGACCACTGTCATCTATTTAAGTCCAAAGCCTACTACAAAGGGTAGCACCAAACACTGCTAACAACCTTAATGTGCAGGAGAAGCAGGAACAGTTAGGACATCCTGGAGGGAATGAGTCACACCACAAGCTGGGCCTAAGGACTTTTATTACAAGCAAAGCAGGCAGTGTGCTTTGGCCACTTTGCTGTCTGGATCAGTCTGCTCACCTACACAACCACTTTATACACACTGCCAATTATTACCCCACTATTTATCTTCCATACCTTGTGGGGAAGGTTCCACATAATCCAAAACAGCCACTTTTCTTCCAAACTGAGCAGCTTTAAACCAAAAAGATAAGGTATTCAGAGGAGGCAGAAACATATAAACCTGAATGTATTTAGCAGCACAGATAGAGAAAAAGAGTAAAGAGATAAAGACTTTTACTGTCTCACTCAAGATACCAGACCAGGGACCCAACCTGCCTAAGTAGCAGGTTCCACATAATCCAAAACAGCCACTTTTCTTCCAAACTGAGCAGCTTTAAACCAAAAAGATAAGGTATTCAGAGGAGGCAGAAACATATAAACCTGAATGTATTTAGCAGCACAGATAGAGAAAAAGAGTAAAGAGATAAAGACTTTTACTGTCTCACTCAAGATACCAGACCAGGGACCCAACCTGCCTAAGTAGCAGATTCTCCAAGTCTCACTCAAGATACCAGGGACCCAACCTGCCTAAGTAGCAGATTCTCCAGAAGACACTCAATAACCCAGACTAAAGCTTTCACCTTTCACTGACCCTAAAGTTGCAACTTGACCACAAATGAGATGTTCGAGAACACTGTCGGTTGTTTAACACATTACACCAAGATACAAAGGGCCAAGGTTCTCTACAGCAGTTAAACAGTTCTTGGAAACAGTCTGAAGGGATTTTTGTTGTTTTAACACATAAACGAGAAACTATAACTTGAAAAAAATACAGTATCTGTGGAGGTACTCTGAGTATTATACAACAGTGAAATTAGATTTTCTCATGACTAAAGAAAAATACTTTTGGAAAGGTCAACAGGAAAGCCAAACATGATCACTCCACTGAGGGTGTGAATTAATTTGCAGATTAAGTGTATGGAGCTAAGTTAATGATTAATTGAAGTATACCACCACTTAAGCTAAAGCAAAACTTGTGTTATTTATGCATACAAACCTTCTTTTGCACAAGCAAGGCCTCCAGAGCCTCCACCAATGACCAGAAGGTCATACTCATTCTTTCCTGTGAAGAGGACATGAAAAAATAAGGCAAAGAAACAGACAAAGAAGATGGGAGAGGTATGTGAGAAGGACAATACTAAAAAGTACACTGTTTTTTTACAACTGATTATTGCCAATTTGGGTTTTCTTTACCATAGCACTGTGGTTTTTTTCATTAAACTCTCTGGTCTGGTTTTGTGAATGAAATGCAGGAGAAGTAATTCAAACGAAGTGAGAAATTAATTTTTACACACTGTCCCAAGAAGCTCTTTCTGCATAATTAGAGTTGCATCTGGGACCCAATACGGGTCTCTGTCACTGCATGACAGCAGCAAGTTCAGCTTTCCCGCAGGGTAACCTTATCGAACTCGCACAGCTCCGTGTGCCATGTGTGCCCTGCGGGTGCGGAGGGGCGGTCGGCGGGAGCGGGTCCCTGTCGCCACCTCAGCCTGCACACGCGGCCCT
>NW_008689228.1:0-209 GCF_000695815.1 Acanthisitta chloris
AAAAAAAAATCCAAGATTTTTGGACACGAAGGTATGACTAGTGTGTCAAGATGTGTTTGCTCCAGAGATTACTGGGTGCTTGAGTATTCACTAGATCAACTTCCAAGTTGTTTTTCACATTTTCTAGGCTTTCACTTTCAGATACTGAAAGTGGGTTACATAGACTGGTTTCATTTGGTGTGGCTGCTCTCAGGGGGGATTCTGAGGTG
>NW_008689228.1:517-754 GCF_000695815.1 Acanthisitta chloris
AGTGAACCATTTTGCCATGGCAGAAAACACTGGGACTGGCTCTGGGTATATGTTAGAATTCAGAAAGTACACAGAAAGATTACAGCAACTAAATTGATGCAAAGGCATTGCAATGGTCATGCATTACTTATGCAAGGATTTTCCAGTGAAGAATCATGCAATTTACAGTTAAGGTGAACAGGAAGTGACATTTCTGATTTGACTTAATACCACACTGGATGACTTGATGAAAATTTT
>NW_008689229.1:0-988 GCF_000695815.1 Acanthisitta chloris
TGGACAACCCTTCAGCCATCTTGGTCCCATGCTCCAAGGTCCATCCCAACCCTTCCAAGGATGGACATCTTGCTCCAAGCTCCATCCCAACCCTTCCAAGGATGAACATCTTGCCCCAACCTCATGCCCAACCCTCCCAACGACTCCCCCCTCACCTTGCACGTGGCGTACCTTCTTGGTCCAAGGTCCATCCCAACCCTTCCACGGATGGACAGCTCTTCGGCCATCTTGGTCTATGCTCCATCCCAACCCTTCCAACGATGGACAACCCTTCAGCCATCTTGGTCTAAGCTCCATCCCAACCCTTCCATGGATGGACAACCCTTCAGCCATCTTGCTCCAAACTCCATCCCAACCCTTCCAAGGATGAACATCTTGCCCCAACCTCATGCCCAACCCTCCCAACGACTCCCCCCTCACCTTGCACGTGGCGTGGTTGAGCATCTCCTGCCAGGTGGGATCCAGTCGGTTCTTGCCTGCCATCACCCCCTGCTCGGCCACGAACACCATCTCCCTGGCGGCGTTGTGCATGCTGACCGCGCGCTCGTAGCGCAGCGCCGCCTTCTGCGTCTCCTGCTGTGCCTTCCCGGGGGAAAAAATACCCAAATTCCCACTCCAGACCTCCGGAACTTTCTCTGCCAAGGTTTTTGGAGAGGGGTGGGAGCAGTACCTCCTTGGCCAGGCGTCTGGCCTCGTAGTAGGGCCTGGCCTTGTCGATGCAGTTGCCCAACTGGGAGCCCTGAGCGTTGAGTTTGCGCGCCGACTCCGACAGGATGCGGCGGTAGGCGGTGCGAGCGTCCTGGGGGGGGGACAGGGGGTCACCACGGGGGGATTTTTGGGGGGTTCTGGTACCCTAGGGGCACCTCGAGGGGTTGAGGGTTCCTTCTCCAAGGGGGGACACAAGGGGTGGGTAGGGAGGGTTGGAGGGAGGGACTGGAGGGACCAATTTGGACCAGTTTGGGACTGGAAGGACCAATCTGGGACTAGG
>NW_008689229.1:1986-3058 GCF_000695815.1 Acanthisitta chloris
TGAAAGGACGAGTTTGGAACTAGGGACCAGTTTGGGACTGGAAGGACCAATCTGGGACTAGGAGCCAGGTCAGGACTGGAGGGACCAGGTCAGGACTTGGGGGTTCAGTTTGGGACTGGAGGGTCCAGTTTGGGACTGGGACCCACACTGGGACTGGAGGGACCAGGTAGAGACTTAGGGATTCAGTCTGGGACTGGAGAGTCCAGTTTGGGACCGAGTGGCCCAGTTTGAGACTGGAAGGAACACGTCAGGACTGGAGGCACCAGGTCAGTACTGGAGGGCCCAGTTCCGACCCAGGAGCCCCAGTTTGGGTCTGGTGGGCCTAACTGGGACCAGAGCTAACTCACATCCAGCTGCAGCTCCACACGGTTGATCTCCTCGTTCGCCTGGTTCAGGTGCTCCAGTTCCTCCTGGGAAACACACCCAAACTGGGATGAGAGGCACTGGGAACCCCCAAAAACACCCCCAGGGCCTAACTGGGACAAAACCTCCCCAAACTGGGAGAAAACCCCACAAAACTGGGACAAAACCCCTCAGAACTGGAACAAAACCCCCCAAAACTGGGACAAAGCCCTCCCAAACTGGGGCAAAGCCCCCAAAATTGGGACAAAGCCCCCAAAACTGGGACAAAACCCCCAAAACTGGGGCAAAACACCCAAAACCGGGGCAAAACCCCACAAAACCCCCAAAACTGGGACAAAACCCCTCTAAAACTAGGATAAAATCCCTCAGAACTGGGACAAAACCCTCAGAACTGGGACAAACACCCCAAAACTGGAACAAAACCCCCTCAAAACTGGGACAAAACCCCCCAAACTGGGACAAACACCCCAAAACTGGGACAACCCCCCCAAAACTGGGACAAAATCCCACAAAACCCCACAAACTGGGACAAAACCCCCCCAAAACTGGGACAAAACCCCCAAAAATCCATCCCCAGTGCCCCCCCAAGACCTAACTGCGCCAAACCCCCCCAAAAAAACACCCCCAGTGCCCCCCCAGGACCTAACTGGGACAAACTCCCCAAAACTGGGACAAACCCCCCAAAACTGGGACAAAATCCCCAAAAAAT
>NW_008689230.1:0-528 GCF_000695815.1 Acanthisitta chloris
TCCAGGTGTCTTTGAAGGGCTGATAAACCATTGCTTTCTTCTGTCTTCGTTTCCAAGGGACCTGGGAACAAAGATGAACTGTAATGTTTTCCATAAGGTCCTATTGCTGAGTCCATTCACCTCTAGGCCATTGCTTTCTTCTTTCAGCTACCTTGTGGATGAGGAACTGTGGCTGGTGATGGAGTACATGGATGAAGGCACTTTAAACTATATCATTAGGGAGACACAGATGGTTGAAGGAGAGATGGCAGCTGTCTGTCGGGAGGTAAGGGATGCCACATGTGCCTCCCACGACTTGGACAGGATGGTACTTTCAAAGAGGTGGGGAGAACAGGAGTGACTTCATGTTCAGAGCTTTGTGTCTGCATTGCTGTTAGGATCTGGAGCAGGCAGGGAATCTGAAAGGAATGACCTGCCAGTGTCCCCACATTTGTTCTACTCTGTATACTCTTCTGTCCTGTTGGAGTACGCTCTCTCTTCTTTTAATTTTGATTTCCATGACTCCACTTTGCCTCTCTAAACATTTGC
>NW_008689231.1:0-460 GCF_000695815.1 Acanthisitta chloris
GGGCACACCACTGTGGGGGGGACAGGGGGGTCACAGGGAGCCCCCAGACCCCCTGAGACATCCACAAGACTCCCCAAAACCCCTGAGACCCTCAAACTCCCTGCAGGGACTCCTGAATATCCTGGGCCTTCCCCATCCCTGTGGCATCCCAGTGCCATGCAGGCCCCGGCCCAGTCCTGTCCCATCCTATCACTGTCCCTGTTCCATCCCATCCCACTCCGGTCCCATCACTGTCCCATCCCTTTCCCCATGTCCCTGCCCCCATGTCTTTGTCCCATCTTTGTCCCATCCCATCCCATCTCATTCCATCCCTGTCCCCCGTGTCACTCACCCACACGGAATCCCGACCCAGTGAGCGTGTCCATCCCTATCCCGTCCCATCCCTCTCCCTATCCCATCCCCCCCTTTCCCCATGTCCCTGTCCCCATGCCCCTGTCCCATCTTTGTCCCATCCCATCCC
>NW_008689232.1:0-1686 GCF_000695815.1 Acanthisitta chloris
CGCTCGGTTTGGGGTGCTGTCTCCAGTTTGGGATGTCACCCGCAGTCCCCGCGGCGGTGGAGGAGCCCAGCTGAGCACCCACCCTCAGGACAGGGCTTCAGCCCATACCTCACCCCTCCCCTCCCAAAGTCCCTCATCGCTGGGGAAGGATGCCCACCCTGTGGGGGCTCCCAGCGGCACCGCCCGGCCACCCTTCACCCCCCCCGCACCGCGTATCGCCAGTCCTCTGCCCCGAAGATAACGTATCTCCCCCGCCTGCAACCTTAGCCCCATGTTTACCACTCCTTTCCCTCCGAAGTCTCCCCACTGGCACCAGAGTGTCCCACTGTCCCAAGAGGTCCTCCTTCCCCACTGTGCCCCCAGACCGTCCACTGCCCACAGCCCTCAGACATTAGGGGCAAAGGTGCTTTTCTCTGGCCTCCACTTGGGATGGTGCCCAGACCAGAGGGTACTTTGCCCTGGCAAAGGTATTCGGACAGGCAGGGTCAGGGAGCTGGGCAGGGAAGCGGGAGCTGAGTGGCTGTGTTCCTGTGCCCATGGCTGCGCAAGTTAGCTGAGAGCCTGAGCTGGTTGCTGAGAGTGGGGCTGGCCCTGCTGAGCCTTGCCCACCCAGAATACGGGCACGGGGCAGCATCAGGGCACTGCTGCCCTGTGCACCCTCTGCATTGTCTTTCCAAGCACCACTACTCTGGTGCTGCCCTTAGTGCCCACCCCAAGCTGCCTCTTCCCTGCTACTCTCAGGTGGCAGCTGGCCATGGGAGCCCTGGATGTGCTGGCAGCTCCACAAACTTCTCAGCCCTGTAGTGCCTCCCCAGCAGGGCTGAGCCAGGGAGCAGTCTGGGGCAAGAGCAGGGGTGAGCCGTGGGGGTATCGCTCTCTGCCTCCAGCACCAGACTGCCCCTCTTGGCGCCCTGGTCACGCTGGGTGAGCAGAGAGGCCAACTCAACCGGGCACCACAGGGCGGAGGAGCCTGCGGGCAGCGCGTGAGGGGAGAGGCACGCTGGGCTGGCATCCGAGCAGTCGTGCATGGCACCAGCAGACTTTGCCCTCCTTTTCTTTAGGCAGGGTAGCACCCATGCTCTGGGTGTTCCATGGTGCCCATCCCCATAGCCTCTGGGCTAAATGAGATTCATGAACCTGCCTGGGTCTTGTGGGTGAGGCTGGCTGCGTGTTTCTGTCCCTTAGCCTCACACCTGGTTTTTGGGAGCTGCCTGGGCACATGCTGGGCAGGACGAGTGCCCTGCCCTCCACGGTGCCTCTGAGCCACCACCAGCTCCTGCCAGCATCTGCCAGGAGGGTCAGAAAACAGCTACAGTCTGGCATGGTCTGGTCTGAGCCAGACAGCCCTGGGGACAGCTCTTACTGTCTGTGCCCACACCCAGGTCATTACAGCCAGGCTATAGTCATACCCGAAGAGCCCCATTCTCATCCCTGTCTTTACCCACCCCAGATTTCACCAGCCTTGGGCTGCCGTGGCTCTTGGGGCCCCAGCCCTAGAAGTCTACCCAGGCCGTAGAGAGTCCCTCCCTGGGATCCCCATGCTGGACAGGTGTCTGTGGGAACTCCTGGCACGCCAAGGCTGCCGGGGTGCACGTGAACCCCAGTGCCCTCAACATGCCAGGCTGCTGTGGCAGGGAGCAACGGGCCCCTGGGGGGGGGATTAAGCTTCACAAACTGCCCTTGTTC
>NW_008689233.1:0-571 GCF_000695815.1 Acanthisitta chloris
GGCCTCGACAGCGGGAAGGACACTGAGGGGTCCCCCAAAACATCACAGATTGGGCATGGACCCCCCAAAACCTGGACGTGGCCCCCTCCAAACTGCTGGGAAGGTTTGGGGGTCCCTCTGGCCCAGCCCCCCCGGGTGGCACCTGGGGAGGAAAAAAACCCCAAACACCCGGGTGGCACCTGGGGAGGACATTTTCCCACCCAGTGTGGCAGCTGTAGGGTTAACCTCCCCAAACCTGTGACATTTGGGGGGTGGAGGAGGTTGGGGCACCCCAGAGATCCCCCAGTATGACTCACCCCAACATGGAAAGGGGGTCCCCACAGCCAGGAGGGTCCCCAGAAGTGGGGGGGGATCCAGAGGGACACCCATGGCTGAGGGTTCCTAGGAGGGTCCCCGTAGTCCAGGGGGGCACCCCAGAACCAGAGGGGTCCCCAGTGATAAGGGGGTGCTCGGGGGTGGTGTCCAAGGGGTCCCCACAGCCCAGGGAGGGTCCCAAGGGAGCCCTCCCAACCCAGGTGGGTCCCCAGAACAGAGTGGGCCCCACACCTGGGATGGGTGCCCCCAGCCCAGG
>NW_008689234.1:0-1177 GCF_000695815.1 Acanthisitta chloris
CACCGTCGGCAATACCGCACCAACAGAGACTCTGTGGTCCCCATCCATAAGATGATTCGTGAGCTGGAGAGCCAAGGGGTGGTCAGCAAGGATCGTTCACCCTTTAACAGCCCTATGTGACCAGTGCGTAAGTCCAGTGGGGAATGGAGACTGACGGTGGATTACCGTGGACTGAATGAAGTCACACCACCACTGAGTGTTGCCGTACCAGACATGCTGGAGCTTCAGTACGAGCTGGAATCCAAGGCAGCAAAGTGGTATGCGACTATTGACATTGCAAATGCCTTTTTCCCTATTCCTCTGGCAGCAGAGTGCAGGCCCCAGATTGCCTTCACCTGGAGGAGCATGCAGTACACCTAGAACGGAGTGCCCCAGGGGTGGAAGCACAGTCCCACCATTTGCCATGGACTGATCCAGACTGCACTAGAAAAGAGTGAGGCTCCAGAACATCTGCAGTACATGGACGACATCATTGTGTGGGGGATCATGGCTATGGAAGTATTTGAGAAAGGAGAAAAAATCATCCAGATTCTCCTGGAAGTCAGCTTTGCCATCAGGAAGAGCAAAGTCAAGGGACCTGCCCTAGAGATCCAGTTCCTGGGAGTAAAGTGGCAAGATGGAGGGCCAGCGGGAGGCTCTCACAGCTGTCCGGGGGTGGGGCCATGCTCGTTGGCGGGTGATTTAAACAGCACCAAGGAACACAAGCAACCCGGAGTACTGCGAACAGGAGGGGGCAAACAGGAGCGGAGCGTGTTAGTGAGGGCCGGTCGCGCAGCAGTTCGTGCAGGCAGAGCGAGCCGGAAGGGCGCAGACACACCCTGGTCCTTTTTTAGTTTGTCTTTGCTTCATTTTTTCTCCCTTAGCTCAGCTAGACCCAGCAATGGTATCTAAGCGAGTGAAAACTGTTGTTGCCGCTACCAGGAGGAATGTTGTAAGCCAGACTGAACCCTCTGTGAAGGACACAGCTCTTCAGGTCACTGGCTGCACAGAATGCCTCGGTCTGGTGTTAGTTTTGGAGGATAGTGTGAGTGACACCCGCGTATGGTGTGAGCAGGTGAGTGATTTGCTCTGCATGGTGGCAGAGCTCAAGGAGAAGTAGAAAGATTAAGAAGCATTAGGGACAGTGAAAGGGAAATAGACTGCCGGAGTCATGCCCTTCCAATCCCAAAAGAAGTTC
>NW_008689235.1:0-232 GCF_000695815.1 Acanthisitta chloris
CAATGCATCCAGACACAGAGGAAATCAAGCAAAAATACCAGAAGTCTCTGTGGATGAATAATGAAGTGCTGAGGAAACTCAAGGGGAAAAAAAAAGAGACCTTTAGGAGGTGGAAGGGAGGACAAATGGACTGGAAGAAATACAGAGAAGCTGTAAGATAAGCTAGAGACACAGTCAGGAAAGCTAAGGCACAGTTGGAATTGAGGCTAACCCGGGGCATTAAGGAGCACAA
>NW_008689235.1:449-3128 GCF_000695815.1 Acanthisitta chloris
AAAGTAGAAGAGGATCAGGTTTGAGACCATCTCAGGAACCTGAATGTGCATAAGTCCATGGGTCCTGATGATATTCATCCTCAGGTTTTTGTTCTGCAGAGAAGTGTGAGCTCCAAGTGGGACTATGGTGTCTTCTCGGTCCAACCAAGCCACCCCAAAGCAGTAGTCTGCAAATGCTGATTTGGTTTTGGGTGCTGGCATCTCTCTGCATTAGCCAGCCAGAAGCAAACCCCCAAGGCTGGAGGGCTCCTGAACACTGCAATGAATCCAGAGGGGATTTTAATAACCTGTTGTCAAAAATACCATATTGGGTGTATGGTCAAGAGAGGAAAAGAAAGCAGGAAGGGTTATGGTTGTGCTGTGGTTGTCAGCTGAAGTTTAGTAACAGAAATGTTTTATGTTTAAGGCGGTGTTTGCTTTGGATGGTGAGAGGAGACAGGGGTGGATGCCTGCACCCATGGGAGCTGTATTTCCTTAAATCAGGGCATATCAGTGATGCAAGGAATGTCTCTTCCCAGCTGGGCAATTGCCTTGGAGGTGTCTTTGATTACATTTTTCTCTGGTTCAGGAAGTCAGGCTGGTGATCCTAAAACCTGTAGCAGTAATTTTTGCAGCTGGAGGTTTTACAGCAGGATATTGTCATGGTTCTGGCCACTCTAAGTGATACCAGGCATTTGGCATGCAATGTTCTATATAAAAAGCAAGTGCATTAGTTTCAGGTTAATTGTTCTCCTATCCTGGAAGCCAGCACAGCTGGCTGCAAACTCCTATTCTCTCTATAGGCGAGAAGGGAAAATAAAAAGACGAAGCTTCCATGCCCCCCAGAACCCTTCCTCTTTTCTCTAAAACCCAGAGACTCAAGCCCTGAAAGAAATTTTGATCTGCTCAGGAAATTCCAACATGTGCGACTTATTCCTTTGTTTTATAAAGTTGTTGGAGTAGGAATTATCTTTGTCTAAAATTATTCTTCTCTCAAATTTTATCTTCTCTCAAGTTATCGCTTTCAGGAGTAATAATTTGTATGTGATAGGATGCTTGCTGGGCAGATCTTACCTCCATGGCAGCAGCCCCATGCCTGTACTCTCCTTTGCTGATGGTTGGCTCTCCCAGGTGGTCTCTCATCTCCTGGGTTGGCTCTGACTGGGAGCCATGTCTTGTGAGCGTGTGGCTGAAGGTTGGGCACTATTTCTCCAGTAGCCTATGGTAATAGGTCAATCCTCACTCGGTCTGCATGGTGCATGCAGTGGAATTTGATCCCACTTTGACATGCCTGAATTTCAGTGTGGTGAGTTTTAGGGTTTCTCAAGCCTTTGGCAGAACATTGGTAACTCCAGACATGGCTTTGTTGAAGCTCATGTGCTGTGAGCAAGGACTTCTCTGGTGCTCACAAGATTCAAGATACTTTTTGGGTGTATATTAACATGTTATTTGGCACCAAGGATTTGAGCTACTGATATGGACCTTCATTGTGACCCTGTTGTGCCAGGGGCATGAGAAGGACTGAGAAGCAAGGCCTTTTGGCATGGTGAGTGGTGGTCTCATGTCATGGGATCAGTGCCAGCAGGGCTTTTAATAGCTTGGTAATACCAGGCTTGCTTAGCAGGGCTAGACCAAGCTTCTGCAGTGTGGCTGAAGCACCTCTAAGGTATCTCCAAGTGCATAGGGGCTACCTGGGAGTCCTCATGTTGAGCAGCTAATGTGGTTTGCTGATAGCAAAAGTATCATGTTGAGCGCTCCAGAGAACAGGGCCTTGACTAGACAAAAATATTGGGGTAAGGAGCACAGAGCCTAGGACCCAGAAGTTATGTCTGATCTTTATTGGGATCTTTGTTGAATTAGACCCATCCAGTTCAGCCAGATGTTTCTGGAGAAGGCTTGGTAGCCTTGCAGGAGGCAGGTTTCACCCCAGAAAACTAAGCCTATTGGTTCTTGTAATAGCCATGCCAGATTACATTTTGACTCCTCCCTCTAGTCCCTTGGTCCTTGCCCTGGACCAGCCCATTGCATCGGGTGGAGCATGTGTGCCTGGGGACATCATGTCTTTTCTGTTCAGTTTTCGCTGTTGTGAGATGATATAGACATTAAAGTCAAGTTTTATGGAAAGTGCTTTAAACTTGAGTCATGATAAGGTGGTGGTTGATGTTGTGAAAAGAACTTGTAATTGAGGAGTTGTAGAAATTTAGCAGCCAAGGTGAATATTTGCATGGAGAAGAAAGGTGTGTTGGGAAGTCTGAGGTTTGTCATAACCAAGAAAGGCTTCAGTAACCCAACTCAACTTGGGTTGCTTGTATTCATCTTTTTTTTTTCTTTTAAGAAATCCAACCAAATCATGAACCTGTCAGAGGCTGTTAGTTAACCAGTGTGGTTGTTGTAAAGCATCCAGTGATGTGACTCTGTCCTGGGTTGCAGTGTGGGGGTAGCCAATGGTATGTACTCTATTGTCATCTCCACAAGAGTTGAAGCAAGTGGGGCAGTGATCATTATCTATCTTTTTTTTTTCTTTTAAGAAATCCAACCAAATCATGAACCTGTCAGAGGCTGTTAGTTAACCAGTGTGGTTGTTGTAAAGCATCCAGTGATGTGACTCTGTCCTGGGTTGCAGTGTGGGGGTAGCCAATGGTATGTACTCTATTGTCATCTCCACAAGAGTTGAAGCAAGTGGGGCAGTGATCATTATCT
>NW_008689236.1:0-13622 GCF_000695815.1 Acanthisitta chloris
GCAGAGCTGAGTGGTGTCAAACAGGCGGTGAGTTGTACCCGAGAGCTCTGGGACACGCTGTTCCCGCTGTCCCAAACCGGCCGGAGAGCAGGGACCGGCCCTTGGCCTGGGAAGGTGGGCTACACCCAGCGGCGCTGCCCGGGCTGGGCCAGCATCTGCCACTCGTGCCAGCAGGAAAGAGGAGAAAAGAGAAGAAAGTTTAGTTCGCGGGCCTTGAAAATACAGATACTCGATGACTGACGCAAGAACGGCGAGTGGTATTTGTCATGTTAACACACACAGTCTCTATTGTTATGATGTTGTTAACTACCGAAATAACGTGTGTCAGAAGCACAGAACTCTGTTAATGAGCCTCCTGAAAACTCAAAGCCTGCGCTAGTTTTCTTGGTGCGATTCTGTGTGTGGATTTGTGATAGACTGAAATAGTTATCCTGGCAAGAGCACTTGAAAACTATCTCCGATGCATCGTTAAATTTCGTTCCACCGAATGATTCAGTGAGATTCTGAGCTGTTCAGCTGTTAAAGAAATATTCAACTTAACTAAAGATAGGCAACATCTTAAATTGGGTGTGGGCATGTGTGGAAAACATAAAAGGAGGAAGTGACTGGGTTCAGTGTAACTACATGTGAATGCAACGGTTTCTCTTCTAGAAAATGAAGGGAAAATGTATCTTGATAAAGAAAGGTATTTCATCGTACAGTTTAGTCACACGTTTAAGAATCCTTCTGCCCATATTTACCCTTAAGGAAAAGAATACTGTAAGTTTCCTGTGTGGAGTTGGTCGTGTTTGCATAAGTGATGTTACCTATGCATGGCTTGCTGCAAAACATAATTCATAGCTGAAAATGTACTGACAGATTTGCCTGTTCCACAGTTACATTCTGCTATTCATCATTGTTTCAGACTTTTTTTCCTCCACTAGCACATTGCTATGCACTTCCTTTCAGTTAAACTTGATTATTCTGCCTGATGTGCTAAAAGAGGAATTGCTGAGTGCTCAGTTTGGATGGCTGTATTTAACTGTGCCTATTCTTGTGGCACATATCCTTCATATAAACGCAGAACTCATTACATCTACCCAGTGAGACCTTAAGCTGTGCTGAATAAAATGACCCATTTCCCATATTACTTCTACTTTTGTGCCAGATTTGGGTTTGTTGTTGTGATGTTCTGTTCTAGTTCCTGAAATTGCAGATACTGAGAGTACTGTTGTGTAGTAGTCAGCTGTGTTTTTTTCTTTTGGTTAAATAGAAGCTCAATGTTGGGGTTTCCTGTGTGAATTCAGCTATCATCCTTTTTTCCTCTTTCCACTAATCTTCGTTATCATCAAGATCTGGAACTAACCAGTGAAGACTGTAGTGCTCAGTGTATCAAGTGTTTCGTTGCCTCTTTAGAAGCCTCTGGAGATCCTGGTGCAGTTAATAAACAACTTGCAGTTCAGTTTCATTCAATAACTTGCAACTTTCAGGTAAGGAAACACAGTGATTTCGTTTTTCACCTGAAAAGTGCAAATGCCAAGTTGAACAGTAACTTTGTTAACTGTTACAGACTTGTGTTAGAAGGTTGCTGGGAGTTAATCCAGTGAATGAGTGCTGGGCAAGCAGACCTTCTCTGCTGGAGAAAGTGCCTTCAGCAGTGGTGTCAGGCTGTTCCTCTGGAGTACTGGGAATTGATTTCTTAGGATAGACAGCCTCATGGCTTATGGGTTTTTTTCTCACCCTATGACCATTTCATGCTTGCAAAATGAAAATTCTTTCGAGAGAATTGTGTGTCTATTCACATGGCTGTATAAAGTATTTCTCCAAATATTGGATCTTCATGAGAATACACCTCCATCACTTCCAGACTGGGATTGCTTCATGCCTTTGAGGATCTCAGGAGTAGGTGCTAGGACTTCGGGTGGAACAAACAACATTTACCTTTATAGTGGTCATGTTTTCTGTGAAGTACAGAGATGGCAATTCAAAGATCAATCTCTCTGAAGAGGTGTAGCTGATTAGCACATTAACATGATTACTGTAATGATGCTGTAGACTGTACTTGCCTTGAACACCATTAAGAAGTAGCTGTGAGTTACAAAAGCTGACCTGAAAGTAGTCAATCCTCCAGTGGTGGGTGCAAGATGTCATTCTAATGCTTGTATGCCTATAGGCATTTAACAGCTCCTCACATAGTTCAGTTGTGTTTCTTGGTGTTTCCCACTCCTGATACTCAGACTTGAGGCCTCTCTAGCAGAACAATGGGAAGTGAGTGCTAGAAGTGAGGTATTGCTTTCCGAGTGAAACACATCCTTTTGCCTACTGTGTGCTGTTCCAGTTGAAATTCCAGACACTACATTGCTTTAACTTCATAGCCTCAGCTGTGTGACTCTCAATTAGTAGAATGGGATTTACCCTGCTATCATGGCAGCTTGATTTTGGAAATATTTATGCCATAGTGATGTCCTGAAAATTATCCACTAGGCCTTCATAGAATTTCAACATCCAATCCAATGCAGCCTCACTGTAGCAAACCCATAAGGCTTCCAGTCTCTGCATGACTCTGACAGGTGCAAGGGAGGGTTCAGGGTATTGTATTTATGAATATTGCATTTTTAAAAAAAAAATGGTGAAGGGCCACAGTCTGGGGAGAGACAAACCCACTTTGTTGCTTTGAGCATTGAGTACATGGACACACGCTGCCTGGGTTGTTGTACCTGTTCATTGCAAGGATTTTCCATAATTTATGAAGGACTTTCAGGATGTGATTTTCTTGCCCTTTCAGCATTTATATAGTTCTTTCTCTGTCAGAACCAATGGTAATTTAATCATTAATTTCAGAGCCAGGCATATTTTAATCACAGCAGCTGTCAATCAATTACTGCTTTTTGTGTTTATTTAATAACAGAACTGCAGGAGACCTCAGAAACTGTAATCAAGATGGAGCCCTGATTGCTCTGTTTGTGGCATTAAATATATGAGGATGTGCCTTTAGCCCAGACACTGCCTGAGCCACAGAACAGCTGGAATTACGAAGAAGTGGATCGTGGATTAGGGGAGAAAGTGTGTTGATGCATTGTTTTTATTAACCATACTTCGTTTAGGTGTCATTTCTGTTTTAACAGAGTATGGGCCACAGGCCAAACTCATATTCTCGAGTTTGCCGCTTTATTTCTGTTGCCTAGGAAGACTCTGTAGTTACAAGAGTGGAATCAGGCCCTGCATTTGGAAGTTCAATTTAGCATCGTGTATATTGTCATTTTATGTCAAAAATTATGTAAATACAGATATTTTTTTTAATTCATTGTGTCTTTGTTATGCAAAGATAGGTCATGGACATTTTTAAGCAAGATTTACTAACCAAAAAGATTTTACTTCCACAGCCCTTGTTGTGTCTTTCAGGAATTCATCGGAATTCTATTCAGAGGAAGGACAATTCTAGTTAGGGTACAGCAGAGATGGCAACTTCACTGCACTGCTGTGATTTGACTCCAGGTTTCCAGAGAAGAACAGATGCTGCTTTAATCCACTGTAGCACAAAGCCCTAGTATTACGTTAAAGGGGACTGCAAATTTAGCTAAATAAATCCTTTTGCTTCCTTACAATAGACAAAAGACTAGAAATGTTTTGATGAAATTATTGTAGAGATGTCTGTAATAAAAATAAAATAAAAAAGCCAAACTTTGGTATGCTGAAAAAAGTCAAACCCTTTTGTCCCTGTGAGAGAAGTAGAAAATTAGAATGATGGCTTTGATAGCCTTTAATACAGGAAATTGGTGTATTATATCTGTTAATGAGATTCTTTCAGTAGTTCAGTGTCATCCAAGTTAAACTCATGCTTAAAAACAAAGGATCCAGTTCCCTGTTGCCTGATGTTGTGTGAGCACACACAAAGTGCAACAGTTATGATTTGGCTTCCTTTTCCATTAGTGGCTACACACAGGACAGGGCAATAGAAAAAGAATGCTAAGCTTGTTTTAGGGGTACTTGCATTGTTTAGCCCAAAAAATTTCAGTGGCCCCAAAAATTCACCAGATTAACAAGACTGGATGTGTCATGAGTTCAAATGAGTTTTGCAAAGAACAGAGAAAATGAAAACTAACTTCCTTCTGTGTTGATATATATATCTGAGCTTTCAGGTCATCTTTACGCAGTGCAAAGGAAGCAAGGATGCAAACCTGATGGATTTTCTGTTGTGTACAGCCAGTCCTGACTCTGCATGATAGGAGACTTCACAATTTGTCTTTAATTTTCACAGCCCATCTCTGTGGCAGAATGGACCAAACTCAATCTCAGATCCTGTGGCTGTGGGCACTGTAGCTTAGACAGCTGCACCTTGAACTATTTAACTTGAGTCCAGTGTGCGCTTTTTAGGGTAGTCTACAGCTGTAATGATTGTAGGTGAGATCCTTTCTGTTTTCATCAGTCAAGTCAGGGTAGGCCATGTCAGTGCTTGCACAGAACGGATGAAATGGATAATTTAGTTGGAATTCCTCTTGGTTTTAAAGATAATACCGAAGACAGGGTTTCCCTCGTTGTCTGGGGGGGTTGTGCTGAGAAGTCATTGGTCAGATGAGAAGGACAGCAGTGTTCCTGATCCAGCTGCAGCTCCTAGGGGTGTGGTGGTACACAGAACTGTCTTTCTGGTCATGGTGCAGCCTGATAATAGGTTTTCTCTTAGTCTAACTTCCCTCTGCACTTTCAATAGGGAGTAAAAATTATCTTTATTATGTGGTTCTGCATTATTGCAATGGGCTGTTGAAACAGCTGTTGAATTTCCATTCTTGGGGTGTCTGGGGTGATTCTCGTGCTTTGAAGTTAACATTCCACAGGGTATTGGATGTTAAATAATATTTTCAGCTAGTTTTAGATTCTTAAAATGAAGTTTATTTTTGTTTATGCATTCTTTTTTTATATTGTATTTTGTGAACCTTGTTTAGAAGATACCAGTGATGTAGAGCATTTAGTAGAAACTTGTTTCAAGAAGGAGCTGATTTTAATGCTTCTGGATTTGGGAGAATGAGACTTTACAGCTTATAGTTTCCTACTAATACTAGTTGTTAATGCTTTGTGAAATTGAGAGAGAGCAGAGGATTACCTGGACTTAATGGAAATTGTCCCAAATATTGACAATGTGTTTCAAATTTGGATTCTTTTTTTTCTGTTATTAAAGTGTGATTGAGATATTTTTGGTTAGCCTAGAAGAAAAGTGTTTCAGGTTTTCCTACCACAGCACAGCATGTTACTTAAGACCCTTTCTGACTGCCTTTGGTTGACATTTTCAAAACCTGTCTTTGCACGATATGTCATTTTTAGTTCCCAGAATGCTGACCCTTGTTTTCAGGAACTGCACTTCTACCCTTGTCCTAAAACACTGTTTTCTGTTGTGGAAAGATCTGTGAACTATCTCTGGGTAAAGAGCCTATAAATACTAAGAACTATCTGAGTTCTGTGTTTTAGACCTCACGTTCCTTTGTGGTTGGTCAGCCCCATGCACAGCCCCAGCTGAGCTGCATCAGCAGGAGCCAGTGCAGCCTATCTGCTCCTGGCAGCCAGCACTGCAGAGCTGTGCTGGGCAACTGTGCTGCATCCAGAGGCAACTACTGTAGCACAACCCAGCACCTGCTCTCCTCTGTGTGTCAGGAAAACATTGCCAAGGCAGGAGCTGCTACCTGTGTTACTCTTTTATTGTCATCAGTGGTGAGTCAGAAGTTCTGTTGTAAGCCTACACTTAATTCCTCTCTAACAGAGAACTGTAAAATATATAGACTCAGCATAATGGAGAGGAAATGTAGAAGGAAGGAAGTTTGTGAATGAGAAAAAGCATCTGTCAGCTCTTTAGCTGATTTAGAGGTTGTAAGCAATTTTCTGAGGTCTCATTTTTGTAACAGTGAAGATTGATACATAAGACACAGAATATATTTTTGAGTGTCTGAAATGTCCTCTGTATTTGAACACATTGCCTTAAATCTAAGTAACATCACAACATTGTCTGTTCCCCCAAAGTCCATACTTCAAACCAGGTCTCATACTATTTTGTTCTTTAACACTATGTTCTGTACACTTTGATATAAACCTTGGGTGTGTGGCAGAGGATAAAATCTCACTTTTATGAGGATGCCTGTGTGGTTACAGACAGGTTAGCAGTGGTTCTGTTCCAGTAGGTTACAACACAGACCTCTTGGTGAGTGCAGAGTGCTCAAGGCCAGTTCCTGTTCTCACTAGCTTGGTAACAACACCCTGAACTTCACTGGAAGCAGGAACAAGGGTACTATGTGCTTACCCATTTTCTTTCCTACCTGGTGAGTTTCCCATGCCTGTTTGGAAATGACATGGTTTTCCCATGGAGAAAACCCAGTAGGGTCTCATCCTCTTTTGGGTTGGTTTTTTTTCAGCCTTGGCATGACAAAGTTGGCAGCCAACGTGCAGGGTTTGTGCAGTGTTTAAAACTGTATGACAGTTTGATATTATGTATACTTCCAGATTCAGTGAGATCAGTAAGAGGTCTTTGATCAGACTTTTAACAGTCCATCCTCCTTTTGGATTGGCTTTTTAAAGTATGTTGCTCTGTAATTTTAAGGGTTTTGTTTGTAACTTCAGAGGGAAGTCAACCAGCCACTAAAAGTTGAACAATCCCTTTCTTTCTGGTTTTAAAGTGGGAGAATTTTAGCTAACTATTCCTTAAATCCAAGAGAGACAGCAAAGTGTCTCATATTCATCAGTTGCATTGTTTAAAAGCACAACTTGTTAGATTATAACCATGTATTTTTAAGGAGCTGAAATGAAATCCCTTGGTTGTTGTGAATAGGTCTTTTTGTATGGCATTCATTTGCAGCTTAAGTGAAAATATGGCCTAAATGAATGCAGTTGTGTGGTGATCTGTGACTTTACCCAATCCTGTGTCCAGTACAGAAAGATGGTTTTGTTGTCATTTCTGCTGCATGCTCCTTAATAAATGATGGCTCTTTATTTCCCTCTGCCCAGGCCCACAAACACACCTGAAGGGAAAGACTGACCTGCTCCAAAGTTGTTCCTGCCTCTCTACACTGTGTCTTATTTGTAATCATTTTGGACAGTAAAAGGGCAAAACCTTAAAATGACTCAAATGATAGGTTTTATCAAGTATATTTGATCTCAGATGAGAATATAGGTTTGTTCTATGTAAGAAATTTCAATCTTGAAACATTACTCAGTAAACAGGATTTTGTTAAGCTTCATTAAACTAATTCATGTTTATATGATATATGGGAGATAAGAGGGGAAAGAAGAGTATTGTCCATCAAGACCTGAATGGGAAGAGGAAACCAGTAGTGCCTTACAGAACCTAATTGCCAGCAACCTGATTTCTCAGCAGTGCCACTTTATCACCTCTTCCTCTGGTGGGCTTGACACAACAGCTGAAGGCACAACAGAGGTGAAATAGGAGGATGGCTGGTATAGGACACCAGGGATTCTTGCATTATATTAAGTGCTGCTTCAGCTGTGCATGCAAATCAGGCTTTTCTCAGCTGCAGAAACTAAATCTTCCTTTTTAAAATTAGCTTTATATAAAGGTCATGTCATGTTATAAACAGTACAATGTGCATTAATATCTTACTGTCTTCAGTACTGTTCCTATGTAGTGCAGATATGCTAAATAAGAGGATTCCAGCTGCTGAATGGTGAATAAATGGTAAGTGACTGAGGTCAAATTCTACCACAGCTGCACTGAGAAACTCCACAGATTTCTGAAGCTTGCCCTATTGTGTGAGAGTTTACATAGGAGCAACAGGACAAAGTCTGCAGTGGTGGACAGAGCTTCTCAGATATTGTTAAATTAACAGATACCACAGTTACACCTAAAAATTGTTAGCTTTAGTACCTATGAAAGACTAGGCAACCTTTTGAAGCATATGTGATATTTTCTGGTATTAGTATGTTTTATGCTGACACACCAAGAGGAAGAACTGACCATAAAAAAGAACATGAAAAAAAATCTAAAAATTGGGATGATTTGAGCCACAAGCCTCAAATTATTACCACAGTCATCTTTTAATAATATCCAGTTTTCAAAGAGTTTGAAGTCTGGAATACATTTGTTGCTGAATAAACATCCACTGGGTGATGATTAACAGAGTGGCAGAGTGATGTTGGCTGACTTGACCTGAGACAGAAGCATTTGTAAGCTGTTCTAGTTCTGTTGGTGCTGTCAGTCTCCTTTGTTACTTTCCAGCTGCTAACTAATGAAAGTAAAATCCAGCTTTGCCTTTAGCAGATCGGGGTCATAAGCCATTAAATGTGTACTGGGTGAGGGTTGGTTTGTTGCTCTGACCCTTCTGTAGCACTTTTGTCTGGTAGCCAATATGCTGCCACTGTTTGACAAAGGTGAGCTGTGAGGTGTTTAACCTTCCTTCTGCTCCCTGGAAGCTGAAGTTAATCTTAAGTAAGCTCTTTCCAAATGGATATTCTTAGTTCCTAAATCTATTATAAATGTTGTTCCCTAAAATGGAGAACTTGGGTAGATTTTTGTTTCGCTCTATTTTCATCTTGCTTGGTGTACATCTCCATTTCAGAAGGGACAGTGCATTCATTCCCACATGCTGCTTTGGTGTGCAGAAAATAACCTCTCATCTTGCTTTCCCTGCTCTCTGCTACTACTAATGGCATCTAAGACTGTGGGTCAAAATGCCTTTTTAAAAAAAATTAATTCCTTTTATGGGGTTATTGAGTGAGAGTTAAAACATGCTAGTGTCCAAGTGAGTGGATGTTGAGGTTTTTCAATGGTTTTGAATCCAGGACTTGGATCAGAGAACAGATTAAGGTTTGCAGCACATATAGAGGTACTTCTCTGTGGGACTCTGGTCACTGTGTCATTGGCCATCACACTGTGTGGACTTAGGCTGGCTGTGACTGGAGTCTCACCACAGAATATTACAGAGTGAAGCAGCTGCTTTGTTAGGGTTTGCTGCTGAGACACATGCAAATTTTGTCTGGATTTTTCTTGCAATCATATTTAGCTTCAGTGAGATGAATTACCTGGGACACGACTTTGATGTGCATTCAAAGGTTTCATTTGTTTTTAACAGAAACAGCTGTATTGAGAGTCCATTCTAAGTAAAACACGTTGGTCAATATTTCCCTGCTGGATCAAAGCATTTGTTGCTGTCTGTGAATGCTGTTGTCCATCATAATGGCTTTGAACTCTTGGCAGTGAAGGTAGATTGGTTTGTTAATGTTATTGCATTTATTGAATTTGGGGATTGGTATAATTGACTCTTGTTTACTAGACAGTACAAAACAGACATGGCAATAAGGACTAGATTCTAATCTGTTGCAAATTGTACTAATAATATACTTCTGCTCAATGTTCTCACTCCATTGGGGAATATTGTAATGGAGGGTGTGTGTGGAGAAAAACGTTAAAAAATAGCTTATATGAAGTACATATGGCTAGTTTTGCATTTCAAGAAGTTACATTGGAACATTTTGTGGAGAGTAATTTGAGATAATATAATGCATACATCAGAGCTTCAATTAAATACACCTCCTAGTTCATAGCAGAGAGCACCACAGGTACTGAAATGTGAGCCAGCTCTGAAGCTGTGGGGTGTACCCTTGTGTCAGATGAATGCCTGTGTGCAGATTGAGTTGTGTTGGGGAGGCACAGCTCTACTTAGCAGTGTTCTGTTATTTCACATTCAAATCAGGGCTTCGGTGCACTTGTGAAGACAAAGTTAGATGCAAGGAATTAACTTTTGGAGAGGTTTATTCCTGTGTGGAATGCCTACATTTGGCCTAACCATTATTGCTATTTGAATGGTTTGTTTCAGCCTTAGTTTGGAAGTGCCTGACCTTACCAGCTGCTCCAGCAGCTGCCGTTGTGCTTCTCTCTGTTACTGAGTTAGTTCCACGGGCGACTTCTGGTCTGCATTCTCTGAGCTAGGTAGAGAATTTGGATCTATTTCAAGTGCAGATCTATAATTAGGAGGTACAATCAGAGTTTGACTGTTTTAACCTCCAGATTTTAAAAGGAGCTAGCTGGTGCCAGCTGCATAGCAATTCTTCCTCTCTAGGCATTTGGGCCTGTTTATACAGAGTATTTAGTTGAATGAAGCAGAAGTTTTACTGGGAATCATGTTTATGAAATGAGATTTTAATACAGAAAGCCTCACTCTTTGGTTTGCATATAAATCCATCTCATAAATCATAAGACAAAAGTCCCTAGGAATCTAGATACTTACGTACATACCCTGTTCATGTTTATGGACAGAAGTCTCTGGAACAAAGGAAGAAAAGAAGCTTGCTGAATTGTTCTATCAGTACATACGACTTCAGGGGAACAAGGTTTACGTGCATTTTTGCTGAAGAGGGGAATAAATGCTATGGATTCAGGAAAAAAACAGGCAAGTTAGAGAAGGGATGGATTTGACTGAGGATTTTTATGAAGAAATACTCATGCAAAAGCTTCACTCTTGCAACAAATAAACACATCAATCCTCCATTAAGTTCAATTTGAATTCAGGCTGTGCAGACTACCTGGAGTTTTGGCTGCTACTCTGCTCCATCATGCTTTAAAAACTGCTGCTTCCTAAAGAACAGAACACTTGTACTGTCATGGCCAAGCTGAGGGGTTTTATCATCTCGTGCTGACTAGAATTTTAAGTTGGCCTTGTTTTTGTTGCTGTATTCATAATACTTGTGCTTTTCTTCCACACTGGAGAAGAAAAGAAATTTATTCTGTATACCTTTGAACTTGTGTTTATACTTTTAAGGATCTAAAGTACTACGGAAAAATCTTTTAAGATGTAACAGCACAAACTTATTATATTGTCATACTTCTCTTTAGTCCAAAACCAATTTTTTACAGGATTAATGTAATGCTGATTGGTTCTCATGTGTGTACCATCCAGTTGTGAGGGCCTGTTCTCAATTTCATGTCTTTGTCTTGCACTCTTGAAAGTCCATTCTAAATGAGTGATGAAAATAACAGTGATTTCAGAGAATGCTCATTGGTAAAACAGTTTCTCAAGTATTTGTTCTGAGTTGCTGGGAGGGTCTTGTGGTTCTATTTTAAAATGTTGCATGCAGTTTTGGTTTGGCATTTACATTATTTAGGAACATGTTGCATTTCTTTGTTCCAAACTGCATCTGCAACATACTGGTTTGAACATTTGGATGATTTCTGTAAGCATATGTTCTCATTATCTTTGCATTTTAGTCCTACAAATGCATAGGGACACTTTACTGCTTGTAAACTGTGGGGTGCTGGGGTGAGTGGCAGTGCTGAATCATTCCTTGTATCTGATGTTATCATTATATACTTCCCTTTATTCATGTGTGTAGTAGGAAAAAAAGGGACTTTCTGCTTTTCTGCTTGTCAGATGTCTGTCTTTCATAGTATACTTTCTCTGAGAAATAAATTCTTGTTCTCTGGATCCAAACCTACAGTTCCTGTGGTCATTTTGCCATGACTGACAGTGGAACAGATAAGTCTGTACTCATGGAAGAGCTCAGGGGTTGTTCCTTACTGAAATTTAGCTCTTGAGGACTCTTTCAGTTTCCATTTTAAGCTCAAATGTTGAAGTTTTCTTGTTTTTCAAAATTTTGTCTTCATTGTGCTTATTTTTAGTTTCGCTAAGTTAGTAGTTTGGCAAGATTTGAAGGTAAAGGGAGGTGTCAATATAAAAATGAAAAATAAATCAAAGAATAACAGTAGATATCCAAACATCCTGAATAATATGTTGTTTTAAAATATGATAGTGGATTTAGTGTACTGGTTGCTTATTACTGCCATTGTGATCAGAACTAGTAATTGAAGGTATAAAATCAGAGACAGAGAAGAGAAGATCTGCCAGGTTTCTGTTGCTAACATGCCCAGAGAGGAAATGCTTTGCTTTGGTCATGGCTAACCACACAACTACATTTGGTGATCAGACAGAGGGAAGGAGGAGGCAGAGCTTTTTCTTATTAGGTAGTTCTCTACATGAACTCATCCCCTGAATAGGGGGAAATAACTGTAAAAAAACACCACCTTTTTCCTAACTAACAACAGCATCTCATTTTGTCAGCTTGGCTCTGTTGTTGTGCTTTAATGTAGAGGTCTAGCCATACACCATGTCACTCAGCTTTGCCATGGGGGCACATGAGTCAGAGAGCAGCTTTTGGCAGCCCCTGCATGCACACTGGTGTCAGCCCTTGGTTCTGAGCGAGCAGGGAGAGCACAATGTGCACCACGGGTAAGCAGAGTTAGCTGCACGGCGGGTGACCCTTATCCCACTGCCCTGCTGATGAAGCCAGCAGATCCCACTTTCATGCACATATGTCCTTTCAGCTGATGTATTTTAATTTAAAAGTGTTTGCAGAGCGTGTGGCTTAGCTCTTGCAGGACATCTAGAGCCGTACACAGACAAAAGGGAAGCCAGTGCCTGAATCCAGCTGGGGAATACTGGTTTAGAATCATTAGCAAAATGAATTTGATTTCACCAATAGTTTTACATATCCATTGTGATAGGTTAAAATTACTGTACATTGCCCCTTTCTGTTTCTCTCTAAGCCTTTCTTCTTCCCTATTATTCCTTGATACAGTGGTGGTTTGTGTTTTGGGATTTTTTAACAATATTACAAGTTGAGGTTTATGCAGGAAGACACTTGCAGTATCTGTTTCTGATAAAATACTGATTCAGTCAGTGCTGACCACTCTTTCAAAAAACGAATTTAGATGTACAAACCTTTTCAGTGGCTCCGTTCTAAATTTTTGTTCTTGCAAAGTCATATTAATAGTACTAATTACTTTTAAATATTTCATTTTCGTTCTTTAGCTGCTCCATTCTCTTCTTCTTTGTAACATACTGGCAGGAAACCTTTCACTTTCTCTGGCTTGGCTGATAATGAATGTCTATTTTCTGCTGAAACAGGAGCGTGATAAAACAATTGGAATTCTAAAAATGAAAGGTTAATTTTAACTCTTTTGCATTCTCCTAATATTAGACAATTGGAATATTCAACAGATTGCTGGTCTCACTAGTAATATGCCATTGCACATCAAAGGAGAGGAACCAAATGAATCCACTAGATATTTTTTAAAACACTAAAATTATCAGTAATTCTGCTCAGGAGAGGAACCAAATTAATCCACTAGATATTTTTTTAAACACTAAAATTATCAGTAATTCTGCTGGACATTACAGACATTATAAGAGGCAGCAGATGCCTCAAATTGAGACCTTTATTAAGAAGCTATTTCAGTTTCTAGTTGGGACTTTTAATTAACATTTATTTTAATGCATATATATTAAAACATAAATTATTATGGTAGTAATAAATTGACTAATTAACAGAATGTTACATTGTCCATTTTTACAGTGTGCTTAATGTACTTAATTTCTTACCCATCTGAGAAAGAGTCTGTGCAGGGTGACTACTGGAAGGGACATAGTGCTAGAGAGGTGTCTTAGCTGCTCCCTTAGCCGTAGGGGACTTACTGGAGTTCCTGTTGCAAGCCTGGAGTAGAATCCTTGACATTTTTGTGTGTTGGCATTTTTAATAAGTGGATAGCAAAAACCCACCCTTGTAACCCTGAAGTGACTGGTGTGTGTTCTGAGTCTGGTTTAGAATTGTTAGTTGGAGAAGACCTTCAGTGAGTCCAACCATTAACCCAACACTGC
>NW_008689237.1:0-451 GCF_000695815.1 Acanthisitta chloris
TTCTGACTGCAGCACCACCAGCACAGCCACCCCACAGGCAGTGGAGCCCAGTGCCAGGGGAAGGAGGAAGGAGGCAGAAGGAAGGAGAAAGGCCTTACAGGTGAGAATAGCCCTTGAGACATGGAGCCACATTAGTCAGGGTGATCCTACCTGGTTTTGCAGTTGTTCAATGGCCTGGTAGTAGGAGCTGTAGTCCTTTGAAGCAGTGGGAGCTTGTTTCTTGTACCACTCCCGGATGTGATGCTCCAGCTGAGCATTCTCCTCCTCCAGCCTTCGCACCTTGTCCAGGTATGACGCCAGGCGGTCGTTGAGGTTCTGCATGGTGCCCTTCTCATTGCCACTCAGCAGCATGTCTCCCCCAGCACCAAAGCCTCCTCCAAAGCCCCCACCAAAGCTCCCACCCAAGCCCCCACCCAAGCCCCCTCCAAAGCCGCCACGGGCCCTGGCCCAG
>NW_008689237.1:536-994 GCF_000695815.1 Acanthisitta chloris
TCCTCCTCCTCCTCCTCCGCTCCTGTAGGAGGTAGTGGATGTTCTCTTGATGCTGCAGCTCATGGTGGAAGGGATCAGATCTTCAGCCTCAGAAGCAAAGCGATGCACAGTGTGATCCAAGAAACCCAAGTGGAGCTTCATCCTCGCTGGTGGCTCTTTTATACCTGGTGGGGTGGGTGTCACCTGCCAGGCAGTCCAGCTTCCCATGGGGTTTGCCAGCCTTCCTGCTCACACTGAAAGTGATGTGCTAAGGGGAATTTCTTTTGGGGCTTGGGACAACCCTCCCCCCAGGTCCTGTGTTTGCATGCTGATTCACCCCAAGCCTGCGCTGCAATTTCAGGTGGGTGGCTGGGAGTGAGATTTTGTTGCAGATAGGTTGTTGCTGGCCACTTGGTGAGTCTCATTTTAATAGCTGTTCTTTGGAGTCATATTTTGTCCTGAAAGCAGGTGGTGAAAGC
>NW_008689238.1:0-7495 GCF_000695815.1 Acanthisitta chloris
TACAATATATTTCTATTATATATAATAATACCTATATTTCTATATATTATTTCTATATTCTATTTCTATAGAATCACATAAAGCTCACCTTGTTAGAAAATCAGTGCTTAAAAAAGAACAACTCACTTTGTAACACACTGTTTTATTCAAGCACATACATTTTAACTTTAGGAAAGGGTTGCCCACACAACTCCAGGGAAAGGCACCTTCCTCCAAACTGCCACTCTGCCTCAGGTAAGGAGTTGGCCCCAGAACCCACCTGCTCCTCCCAGTGTTATAGCAGCTGGTGAAGGAGAAAGGATAGCCTGAAACCATTAACCTACTAAGGTTTTTGTGTAGGTATTCTGAAGTAACCTGTGAACCTACAATCCTTGAAATAGCAGCTTCTCCTCATTCCAAAGAAACCATGTTTTGGGAGCAGCTCCACGGCATCTTCAGCCTCTTGACCTTTCTTTCCCCTTTTTATTAATCTGAAAACAGCCTCCTACTGTTTCTGATTGAATTAATGCTTTTAAGCAAAGGTAGTTGGAAAATAAGTCATCAGGCATAAGCCAGAAGTACATACTCTTACAGCACTTGCAGGCTTCTATGTGAACACTTGCTGACTTGACCTTCGGAGTGCTGGCGGCTTCAACAGCAGGTCGGAGACACTGTGCCCAGGAAGTCTCAGCAAAGCAGTGTTCCCTCAGAGCGAGGGAAAACATGCCATCCGTTGAATCCTTATACCATCAACAGATTATTAGTGTTATTACCAGGGACAGTGCATTAGAGATTCAGAGGTATTAGATGTCTGATTTTTAATTAACAAACTGATTTACTCGGAGGATAGCATGACTGCCAGGAGAACATGTAGCTGGCTGTTACATTGATGTCGCTAGGCAGCAGGCAGATTTTTTTTTCTGAATGAAATTGAAGAAAGGAAATTGCACTTGGCAAACTGTAATTGGGAAATGATGGTAGGCACCTGAGAAGGGCTGAAAGCTTTCAGCCATGAGGGAGGCAAATAATAGTGAAAGGGCAGAAGGGAGGAATGAGTTCATAGGGGCAAGTGCAGGGACAGCTGTGTGCTGCTGTCAGGGAAAGGAAATGGAAACTAAAGCTAGAGCAGAAATCCTGCTGCTTCAACGAGGCATCTGCCACATCCTAGGATGTCCCATTTCATCACTATGACATCTATCATCTCTCCCTCTATAAAAAGAAAGATGCACTTCCGTGTAGATCCCCTCGGTTCTCATCTGAAGGAGAAGGGCACAGGCCAGCTGCTGCTCTCACTCATCTGCTGGGCATTTGGCCAGGACAGAAGCTCTTGCCTTGGGTTTTGCCATGCTCACAGGACAGATTCAACCCATGACATCTTCCTGGTATTAGATAGCTGGGGACGAACAAGGCTGTGGTTCCACTGATATATTTTATTTTCCAAAGGTATACTTCTTGTGATCAGAACCACTTTTATGTAATTAAGAGACAGTCTGCAATAACTGCAAAGGAAATGGGGCAAACAAATAGTTAAATACACAGCCAACTCAGGCTAATGCCATTCTCCTACATCTGCTTCCAGAATGAGCAGATTTTAATCTAAACAAACTTTTAGTGGCTGAATGGCATAATTTAAAAATAATTTTCATTCCCCACTTTTCACCATGCTGTTTCCATATTCTAAGATTGAAATGAAGGAGCTACTCATACCACACCAGTTTCATTTTTGTCCTTGTAGTTAAATAATTTGCTGCTAGATTTTGTTTTAGACAAGTCATCCATGCAGCCCTTTTGCGATAAACTAGGCAGTAACTCTGTTAGATCTGATTTGGGACCTCTAATTTCAACTCTGTCCTGTCTACTACCTTATTTACTTTTCAGATTTTTATTAGTTTAGCCATAGGAGTTAAAAGCACAATATCAGACTTCATCATCAGCTATTTGGTGCCACTGATGGAACAGACAGACTATGCATGACAAGTACTAAAAAGTGGTATGAAAAGTTCACCCATTTACAAAATGTTTCTTACAATTATTAAAAACGTCCCCCAGTGCATCTCTCAAGGCTTATAATGTAGCCACATTTTTTTTCTCCACATTCTGTGACTTCTTATTCACAGAAATCTAATTCACAGGCAAGAGAAACTATGGGAAGCCTTACCTTCTTGTCCAGTCTAATTGCTAGAAGCAGTTCTGGGGAGTTCATGGTGTCCAAGCACCATCACACCCAGTCTTCTCATGTACTGCAGAGTGTCATCCCCAGTGGTGTCCTGCGCTTTATCTCATTAATTATTTATGCCACAGCTTTGATTATTGCAACCAACCACTTCGGTTAAGTTAAAGAAATTGAATGTTCCCGAAACACACCCAAAATTAAGGTACAGGCTTCAGTCATAAGCACCTGGAATTCATGGTGCATTAAAACCTGCAGCTCTAACTTTGAAGTATTCTGGGTTGTCCATAAAAACGCCTCTCCAGTGTACAATCACTTCAGGACAACAGGATCCCAACCACATGATGATTGCCTTCATCAACCACAAGATTATTGCCTTCATGAACACTGACTTAGGTTCCTATATACTGTATTTTTCCTTCTATATATGCCATTGACTGTAGTTACTTTCACATCATGTCTTGCGTTAAGTACCAGCCTAGTAGCTCACTGACCTACAATGTAGTAGCTGATGATTGCCTGCAGAATTGCCATCTGGAATCAACTCAAGTGACTGTTTACCTGGGCTGGCATTAGAGAGGTACAGGCTATACTGCTAAGGAAAAATGTGTTTGCTTTACTGCCACTTACCCGTGAAAAAACGGGCACTACTGTATATTCTGTTTTAACGACTGTTGCTACTACGGATGCAAGTGCCCGTCTGTTTTTACATTTAATACACTCTGTGCCAGCAAGATCTAGCAGAAGATCCCTGCAAACGTAAACACCTACGTGCACAGTGACCTACTTCCATGTGGGTTTGGACATAGCCATATAAAGTAAGTATAAAAGCTGAATTCAAAGTCTGTAACTTAGAACAGCTTTCAGGCAGTCTCTGGCAGACTGAATAGAAATGATGCTCAATAGTCATTCATCCATATTTTATTTAGTTTTAGCATACAGAGTTTTCTTTTAAATTACACTGTGCCAAGGACTTGCTACTGTATTGACTTTGATGGGAAATTCTGGTTTGGATTTGATGGCATTGGTAGCAGCCCACATTTTGAGTGGGTAACATCTAAAATTCATTGTCATAGTGTTCAAGGTTTTCCAGACACCGAAAAAAATTCAAGGACTTACATACATTGAATGCATTCTGTTTATTTGAGAAGGAAGATCTCATACGAGTGCCCATTATGGAAGGCATCTCTTATCATGTACAATAAAATCAACCATTGCTTCCAGCAGAATACAAAAATACACATCTCAGTGACTTCCATACAATAATAAATACGTAATCATGCATCCAACAATAAAAAGGCACGGAAAACTGGTCACTTAGTAGTCATAAAAATTACTAACTATATTAACAAAGCCACCCAAATTACCTGTACAAGGAAATGTAACAATATATTCCAAAGGTGAAAACACATAAAACATCTTTAAAATAGTATATGCAATAAATACCTCAATTGTTTTTATATATTAAAAATAAAACTGTGCCATTGTAAACAGTATGTAAACAAACAAAATTCACTGTTCCTTACCATTATTACAAGTAAATAAAGCCAAAAGTTACACCCCTTCTCTGGTCTCTGTTCTAAGTATTAGAGCAATTGCTAAGCTTCAAAACTGACTACCCAGGATGTAGTAGGTCAAAGAGAACTGGAACTAGGAAAAGCAATTTTTGCAGTGTTATGGACAAAAGTCCTTTGTTTATACTACATGTAATAGTGTCAGTAAAACTCAGCCACTTATATAACACTGCTGTCATACAGGTCTCGAGGGGGCTGTACAGAGGTGGTAAGCATCCTCATTCCCACTGGTGGAGAAAGTGGGGCACACAAAGGTTAACTGAGTTGCCCCCAGTCCTGCGCCAGCAACATGGCAGGAAACTAAAAGCAGAATCCAGACCTCCAGCCACTTCCTCCTCATTTCCTCACATATCACATGGCCTTTCAGACAAATAAAGGTGTGTCCTGAACTCCAGTCCTGATTAGAATTGCAGAAAGGTAATTAACATGCAAAAGGAAAGGTGTCTGCTCACTTGGGCACCCATCTACCCCCACTAACAACAATGGAGGTTTGCCATCTACTGCAGCAGGAGCACAATGGGAGCTTCTTCCTCCCAAACCTGTAATTGGATCCACATTAGCAGACTAGCTAGCCCAGACAGAGCCCTGTGCATCCTTCACAAGCCTACTGATTGCTTAGACTATTCTTTTGAGGTCTGTTTCTACAGCCAACAAACTCCTGGAAAGTTCAACCAAGGTGCATGCTTGCTTCCTTATTAGCAAGGGGAAGGACAGAAATCTGAATATGATCCTTTCTTAAACAAAATGATAGGAAAAGATTCCTGGGAGTGGTAGGCATTTCACACATTTCTTCAGAAATAGCCTCATGAGGGAATATGGCTGCCTTGCTATTTCTTCAGCGTTTGATAACCTTGGCATCACTACTTCATCTTACAAGTCTGACTATCCCTGGGATGACTATCTATGATGAATATAAACTTACCTGTTCCAGACACATGTATGTCAAAGTGCATGATAGCTCTTGTTTGAAAATTAGAGTTTTAGCCTTAGATGAAGAAGTTAGGATGCATCTATTTAGCTGTTTCACAGCCTTATGTCTTTTTACAGGAAGAATACACTTAGAGTATACACAATTAAAAGATACCCTGGGAAGGGCTTTAGGAAGCGCTGCATTATGGTATTTTAACTCCCTTGTGCTATTAAAGAGCTGATCCTTCTGTCTCTAAACAAGTGCTTTCTCTAATGTCCAGCAGTTATCTGATTTGCCTTACCACTTAATATTTTCATCATTTTCATTAATCCATGGAATATTAGAAGTCATTCAACAGACTGGCTCTGAAGGTTCCTCCACATCTTGATGAGAAATTTAAAGCCACATACTTATTCTATAACATTATTTTTTTCCCCAATAAGGTACTTTTGGATAAGGTACTTCAAGTGTCTCACTCCAGACCTGCAGAACCAGGTTGAGCTGCATGAAATCAGCAGGTATAAAACCCAGACTACTGCTTTTTTATTCATCCATGAATAATTATTCATATTCACCTGCCACATTGCAAGCTCTCTTTGTGGGGAGAGGTGTGGAGGATGATCTCTTTTTAGATGATTCTGTATCAAATCCTATAAAAATTACTTTAGAAGGTATTTTCTTAGACATATTCAAGGACCAGATCAATGAAAAATTCTGTACATTCTCTGAGGAATATATTCCCACCTGTGTTGTAGTTCGCAGGTTCTGTAGAAAAAAATCCAAATAGCAACTGCAGATTTCACATTGGGAAAAAATAAATACATTTCACTCATTTTAAAAAATTATCACAGTAGGAAAATAGCCAGTAAACAAATAGATTCAGAGGGGTTTAATCTTGGCCCCAGTGAGATCAATGGGAGTTTTGCCAAGGATTTCAAAAAAGCCAAAATTTCACCCGGAATCATTTACATTTCTTTAGCTGACAACAATCATAAACATCCTGCCACTCCATTGTATAAGTTAAATATTAATAAGCATCTGTAAACATCCTGAATTTCATCTGATATAAAAAATATTATAATAAAAACAATGCAGCATCTCAAGCATTGTGTAGTTTTAAGTTTTTTTGGCTCTACACACAGGTTGGCGCCATTATATAGGGCAAAACCAGGGTATGTATATACATATATATGTACAGGTGTGCACACACATACACACTACAAACTCCTATCTATCTACAGGCAAACACACACAAATACTGACAAGAGAACAACATTCATAGGTGTGGCATTTAAAAGTCTACCGATGATCAATCTGAGGATCACTTTTATGTGAGGAGCAATTTTCCCCACCCAAATCATCTGTATGCTTACATGTAAATGATAAAACTGAAATACAAGAGCAATCTCCGAGAGGAACTAAAGAGCTGTTTAAAGCTAAGCACATGCCTAAGTCCCAACAGATCTATATGTTTGCAAAGATGATGAACTTTCTTGTGGGCTGAACAAGAGCAAGGGCAGAAACTTCTGAGTACGCACCAATTTTTACCTAAACCAGTACAAATCGTGTTGGATGCTTTCATTTCCTATTTAAAATGGTTATTAATTGAGTGGAAATCACGTTTCAGCTTTTTGCTGCAAGCTGCTATTCAGACTCAAATGTACAAGTTAGGCAGAAAACTAGACAGTGTCACGTCTCCGCAACACTTCTGTGTGCACTTCATGCATCCGCTCACGCAAGTAACTGATGTAACTACAGAATTAACTAATACTTGTACATGACTAGAACACTAGCTTAAGTTACAAGCTTGGGTAATGACAGAAACCACCCACGCTGGGCTGGGGTCCTCTCAGGACCTTTAACATACCTTTAGATGAAATTTGCTTTTTAAAATGCCAGAACATACACTAAAAATACATTCACGCAGTTCCATAGTGCTCGACACTAAGAGACACCTGCTCTAGACATACAGATGTGTCAGTGAGAAGTTGTGTTAGTACTGATATATTTGCCATCTGAATGAATTACAACAAGAAGCTGATAGCATTAAATGAAGCTAAATTATTTATGTGTGATGACAGCAATGAAGGACTAGAGGTGAGGTGCAGAGATCAGGCCCTCTCCACTTTTCAGAAGCTCCTCAAACAGCTTGTGTTCTTATGTACAAATGCCAACTATTGCACATCTCTGCTGCTGTGAATGTCCTTTGTTGATCATCTCAACATACAAGCATATTAAATTACTAAGCTAACTGGCAGCTCTAGGGAGGTCCCACATTTTAGCTCTTCTAGGATTCAGAGGACATGATGTAAGAGAGAGGCTAATGAAACAAACTATTTCAGGACAGGTCCACAAGCTGTGTTCTTTGAGGGGAAAAATGATAATTTTTTTAATGTATGGACAACTTTATTTTTCAAGGTGCACAATTTAAGGGGACAGAAAACTCGGACAGAAAGTCTGGACACCACAAGTGACAGATGCCTGTCGAAAATCCGCTGGAATCTGGCTAAGTGGTACAGACCAAATGCTATTTCAAAATATAGCATCTTTTAAGAAGACAGTGTCACCAGGAAGGAACCTTTGCAGTGAGTATCTGCATGCCTGTGTGCTCATTGAAAACCCTTCCAAACTGTCCAAGTCAAAAATCTCATATTATATTCTTAAAACACTCATGAAGAGCCCCCAGATCCTACTTGTCAGCACACATGCTCTTCCTCCCTGAAAAGCAAGACAAATCAGCTTCGAACAGCTTTCCTCAGCCTCCCCATCCACAAAATAATTGTGACTGTGACTGCAAAGAGAGTTAGTCCCAAGAGAGCTAACTTCAACTCACACGGGAATAAAAACTTAGTTATCTCTGTA
>NW_008689238.1:7516-9067 GCF_000695815.1 Acanthisitta chloris
TATTAATCAAACTAAAACGTTTTCTATCCAATTAATGCTTCAGAACAATGAAAGTATGACTTAAAATGCTAATTCACTTTAAATAGGCATAGTAGGGGTTTGGGGCACTGTAGAGATTTTTTGGTTTTTCACATGGTTTCCATAACAAAAACAAACTGTCCAATTTTATTTTTAGTTTTCTTCCTGGTTTCACCTTCCAGTTCACATGCTCTCATATAGCTACACCTGGCTCAAACACAGCTTCCTAAAACAGTTGTTTCCAATGAATCTGAAGATAAATAATTTCAAATTACTTTAAACTTTCTACCATATTGCTACCTTCAGTAGCATTTCAATCTAACACTAATCTTTGCATCATACTACAAATAATTTTGTCCAAAGTGTTTGTTCCAGAGAATAAAATATAGATTGGTCACTTGCATACTTGTCCTACCATAATTTTCAATATTTTCAAAAGTTTTACACAGCTGGTAGAGTTAGCCAAAACACTTCTCTTTCCAAGGGCATTCCAGTAGTCAGTGTCAATCATTAGATACAGATTCCAGCAGGGACTGCAAGAGTACAACTTAAAAGATTTTAGTCGAACATAGCTATGCTAGGCTTTGGAGCTTGAAGCCTTGGTCAATCTTGATCTCCTGGAGGACCCCACAACCTTTTCCTAGCCTGCCTGTCCAGCTCTTCTGAACAGAAGTGTGGGGCAGACATGAGAGGTTCTCATCATGTCAAGAAACTGGAAAGTCATCCAGACACAGGAGCTGGGAAGCAGCATGAGAACATTAGCAGAGACAGGACTGGTGTTAAATTATGCACTAGCTTCTTCTGTCCTCACTAGCATAAGGAGTAGGTTCTGTGAACTCAAAATCCTATCAAATGGCTTATATAAAACATGGTTTTATCAATTGGGAGACAAAGTCTTGAATCATTTAAAATAGAAGTTTGTAATTCTGCCATGTATATATATGACCTTTCTGTTGACTGCTCTGAAGGTGAAGTCTTGAACCACTACAGCTAAATTCATTACAATTTGTCCAGGAATACTCTCGGATTTGTACTTGCCAGCATTTTGCTAATTTGCCAAAGTGTTAACAGTGCTAATATTTTATTGTTTAGGGATGATGAGGGGATGACATTTTAAGTTTAATTCTACAGACTGGAAAAAAACCATAAACCTTTCAAAATAATTTCTTTTTTCAGTTAAGATATTGAGGGGAATCACTATTAAGCCTACAGAAGTTGCTATGAATTTTGGTATTAGCTCCAACTGGCTACAGAAATAGTCTCATGGAAGTCTCCAAATGGCTTCCAAATGGAATATAATTTATGAGAAACAGACTGGGCTTCTGTATGTCAGAAATGAGCATTTCAAGTACATAAACTAACACTTAACAGAGTTAAAACTAATGCAACAGTAGTAGAAAAGGAATAGAATTCTTTTTCCTGTTTTGTAAAAAAGATCAAGTTCCACACTATATTCTCTATATAAATACATGAGTTTATACAACCAGTAATGATTTTCTATTGATAATCACCAAATGATGCTTTATCATTCCT
>NW_008689238.1:9089-39547 GCF_000695815.1 Acanthisitta chloris
AGAGGCAGCAGAGATATTTTAAATCCTGTCCAAACTCCTCAGCTTCCTCAAGTCATCAAAAAGTCCTCACATTGCTTAAGACAGCAATACAGTCATGTACAGCTCCTGCAAACGTTAAATCTTCGCAGTTAGAATAAGCAGCATCAAACCCTGATGATATGGAAATCGTCCCACGAAACACACAATCTGTGAAAACAGAATCAAAAATACGGAAGAGCCCATGATATAAATGTAACACTCAGGATGCTGCAGCTGAGAGGTACTTAGGTTATTGGAGTGAAAAATTAAATTTCCTGTGGCTCTCACTTAGTCATAAGAGTGACAAGATGATTTCCCAGTTGTAAGCTAAATAAATTGCTCCAGCTTTGTTATCCTCAACAATATACATTACCTGGGACTTTACCTTTCACAAAGACTTCTTGCACTACTAATTATTAGCTACCAGAACTGCTGAACTTACATGCAAGAACTTGATACTTAGGGGCATGGAGAGAGCACTGCAGAAGCAGTAGTAAACTTTAGTAATGCAATCAGTAGTGGGAAGCATCAAGCCATTAATCACTGTGGGGGGTTTTGTTTTACAAGTCCACTGTGGAATTATCTATGGATAATACCTAGTTTTGTATCTGTTTTTAAAGTAGGACTATGGAACATCTTTTACTATACATATTAATTTTCCATTACATGTGAAAAAGGTCTCCTGCCAGTCTTGCCGAAAGATGATCAGATACATTGAAAAACACTGATACCCTTGAAGTAAGATCTGTTCATTATCAAGGCATTATGAAATTTTCATTAAGTGAATTAGCATTGCTGAGTTCAATTAAAAAGTAAAAATTGGCAGGTTATCTGTTTCTCTACAAAAAGCAGAGGAAAATATGAAATGGACCTTCATAAAAAAAAAATCAATTCCTCTTGTTTGAACTACAGTTATACAACAGTGCAGTATGAATTTCTTTGGGCACAGAGAGATATGATTTCTATTTATGATTTACAGGACCAAGCATGCTTACTCCAGAACCACAAACAGAAATACTGGGTTGAAATAGTTTAGGGGAGGGGATGATAATATGCTTTAAATTTTACTGCTCTTCCAGGTTTAAATTTTTTTTTTTTGAAAGAGACATTCAGGAGAATAGTGGTTAAGGAGAAATACATAAAAATGTATCAAAGAAAATTTGCACTCACCATCATAAAAAAAAATTATTTTTTTAACTTCTTTGAAGTATTGTAAAAAATCCCCAACACCTACAATCATGAGTTTGCCTGATTTAGTTTCTAAGAAGAAGGCATTAGGCATTATAAAGGCAAAACTTGCACAAGCCGAATCAGAGGTCGCTACAGCAATTGAATAAAGTAACGGGGAAAATCCTATTTGAAAATGACAAAACCAGAAACATGCATTTAGCAATCTGCTGCCATTTTTAAAACACGCTTTTCTTGCCTTCTTCTCTCTGAGGTGTATGAATACCAGCCACAACAAAAAATGCTGATTTCTCTGTATTCTTTCAGATTTTAATGTATGCTGACTGACCACAGAAATTATGTGTATTTGACTGGGGCAGAGGGGAAAATCATCCAGTAAAACTTTGTGTAGTGACAGTCTTGCCAAATCTAGCATGTTGAACAGGGCTCCACCAGATCTATTGGGATAACTCATTTTCTAAGAGACTAACTGCTTTTAGGGATGTGTTTACATTATTTTTGTGGAAATACTGGGATCTATGCACTTCAAACATGAGGATTAAGTTAGAAGGAATACAGTTCATTAATAAAGGTAGCTATTTATGTCCCTAGTTCAAGGAGCTAGGACTTTTACAGCAGTAAAGAAAAAAACCCCAATACCTAGAAATTAGGATAATCAAGACATAGTAACACTGTTCAAAAGTCTTTAGAAAAGCCACATCAGTTAAACACAGTTACAATCCATGACCTTGGCAGAGAACCCCCATAAAATGTTTTTAGCCTCCCTGTTAGATGCATTTGCAGTTCATAGCCAACACTAGTATAAGGCATAGAGTTGCATAAAATTTGCTCTCCTGGGCATCTAATAAATACAGCATAAATGATGCTTACAATTTTTTCTCTACTTGCACATTTAAAAAAAACTGCTTAGGACAATCAAAGTTAAGTTCTTTGGTGGTCATTTAGAAAAATGAACTATACATAGGTCATTGATCAGTTGTCCTATACTGAGGTAATTGGAGGAGTGCCGTAAGAAAGTTGTTACAAACAACGTTTGCCCATTTTCTCTGCCTAAAAGCAGCTCCCATGTTTTAATGTACGCAGTGTAGACCTCTACAGCAACCTGAGGAGATCCTGTTCAATAGCCCATCTTCATTCATTACCTACAGCAAGGCTGAGAGTTGTAAAGAGCTTGTATCCTACAATCAGGAAAGCAAAGACACTTCTATAATTATGTCCTGGAATATTACCTAGGGAGTCTACTGTAACATCAATATACTAAATGCTGCTGCACGTTAAAACATAGTGTAGCTTATGGAGAGCCAAAGAGAAAAAGAAATCAATTTATGAAGACTTGACAGATGCAATCTGAACATCATTAAAGGGGAGAATGTCAAGTACATTAAAATAAATAAAAAACCCAACAAACTTTCCATTGTTTGCATATGCTTTTCATGCAACAGCATGAAAATCATGTCATGTGGCAAAGGCATTTTGGTTTGGTTTTTATGGAAAACCTCAGAACATTTTACTTTTGTTCATTTACCAGAATTATCAGTTATGTCCACAGAGCTCCCAGATTGGTGCTTGTTGAACCTACAGCAGCAAGAGTATAAATTGCTACAAACTGGATATAAATTAAGCCTGTTTTGCTCATTTTTAATTTATTTCTTCTTCAATAAAACAATGAGGGGAATATATTTTACTGTCCAAGGGACAATTCCCATCTACTTGCCAAGGAACAACTCCTGTCATACTCAGAAGAAAGGGAGGGCAAAACCAGGATGCAGTACTTGACACTGGCCCCTTTATACGGAGAAAATAAGCTTTGGTAAAAACCAAATGAAACCTTAATCTGCTGCCTACAAGGAAAACATAAATAGCTATTAAGACACTCTTAACTCTTTCATAAATGGCAAAGTTACTCAACTAAGTCACGTGTTCCTTGTGCTGCAATTGACACATTGTTAGGACACAAATTATGTGCAAGGTTTCTGGCAGGTGGTGCAATGTAATCTCATCTCAAACATTTAACTAGGATTTTTTCATAGATATCTGAAAATTAGTTTTTTACTAGATTAACGATGTTGTGGAAAATTAACCAGAAAATTCAATTATGAACCACTCAACTAAGTCACGTGTTCCTTGTGCTGCAATTGACACATTGTTAGGACACAAATTATGTGCAAGGTTTCTGGCAGGTGGTGCAATGTAATCTCATCTCAAACATTTAACTAGGATTTTTTCATAGATATCTGAAAATTAGTTTTTTACTAGATTAACGATGTTGTGGAAAATTAACCAGAAAATTCAATTATGAACCTATGTTTCATTCAAGCAAACTGTAAATAACTTTACAAGCTCTAGCACAACCTCTAAACATAATGGTTTTCATTTTTTTAACCCGTTTAAACTCATGGATTGCTGTCTTGCATGTGATTCATCTTTGCATGCATAGTGTAAAACCTTAAGAGTTTGGTGCTTTTTAATTTTTCTGGTCTCACAATGTAGAAGTGCTGTCAAGAAACAAATTGATGACCTTTTAAAGAAATACACACAGATGCATTTTTAAATTAATAGTTAATTAGCAATGAATAAAAGCTTACCCCACAAAAATCAAATCAGCTGCTACATCTTAAACTTCTTCGTATGTATGATAAATAAAATTAATTTTTCCTGTTAAAACATTTCATTAGTCTTTCAACCTGCTTTTTCAACAACAGAATAAATAAAACCATTAGTGCCTAGAAGTTCAAATATGCTACAGATGTTTAAGATAACTGAATAACTACTTCAAAATGCACCATGAGAAAACTCTATCATTTTACATGCAGGAAGCCAATCGATATTTTTGTGAGGTACCAGTCTTTCAAGAATTCTCATAAGTTAGTTACCTGATATACCTTCTGTACATGATATATTTAAAAATCTAACTGTACAGTATTTCAATCATATATAATCTGCTGAATATGGCACAAATGCAAAGTTTCCATACCCACACACCCTTTGCCATAGAACACATTTTAGGCGTAACACAACACTGAAGAATAGAAAAGTGCCTGAAACTGGGGAGAAAACAAAACAAAAAAAGACACTCCAGTAGTAATAAATTAAATCTCATTCAAACCGATATAAAAGTTGTTCAAGTGTTTAAAGTATCAGATGTGTCATGCAACAGAACAACAGACAATTCAGGCAGGCACACCATGCATTATAGTTTGTATTCATGGTATCACAAGGTATCTCTCCCCACTTCTGCGTGGCCAGTGAGTGCTTGGTACCTGTGGCACTGCTAGGCTCACGTGCTCAACCTCCCAAACCTCTTGGGTTTTCTGCACAGGAGGTTTTAGGGCACTATGCCTCGGAAGGGTAACCGCACGGCCTCATGCTGTACAGTGGCATCTTGCTGCAGCATAAAGAGAGGCATACTGAGCTGCATGTAAGCAAAGCAATCATTTCTTGATTAAATTTTCCAGTCAGTGCAGTTCACTATCAATCAATTTACCAAACTGGGCTTATCCAAACTCGCCAATGCATATACCAAGAAAATATCCTCACAGAACATATCACCTTCTCCTTTTTTTTTTGGCACAAATCCATTTGTACTCTTGCAGCAAGTTCTTCACCATGCAAGAATTCAGAGATGCTAGCCTGTACAAACACCAGTGCTTATTCTTCCATAGAGTAAACTACAAAGACAGCTAAGTGCCTGCAACAGCTTTGCTTCTCCAGCAACTTTCCCTTCTCTAAGGACAGCACCAGCATAATTACACTTCAGACAAAGGGGTGTTCTTGCCGAGCTCTTTAATTCCCTGGAGAATTCGCTTCATATGACCCACTTTCGTTATCCCCAGGTCCTACAGAAATGCAAAAAAAAGAAAAAGAAAAAAAGAAGAGAAAAAGAAAAAGAAGGACATTTATTTACAAAAAGGGAAACCCCCCAGACCATTGATTATGATCTATCCATGCAACAGATGTCAAGAAATGAGCTCACTGCAATCAACATTAACCAGAAAGTGTTAGCAAGTGTTACCTAACAAAAAAACTGCTTTAAGTGTACAATGAATCCCTCTGTGCCTTGCATACAGAAAAGTACTTACCTGCAATAGTGAACTAAGGCACTCTAATATCTGTCAAAACCATCTTTGGCTCGACTTCTAAATACAAAAACCTTTCACAATTTCTGACCAAAAAAAAAATAAAAAAAAAGAAGAAAGAACAATCTCCCCCTCCTCTCTAATACAGCAATCAAATGCTTGGTAGGAGGTGATGGACTGGAGCTTCTGTCCAGTAATGCCACTTGATCTGAGGCCCTATGATGTCTACTTTAATCAACAAACAGACATATCCCCAGTTCCTCAAGGGAAAGTGGATGTAATGGCTACAGGCATGTAGGACAACTTCCCTTAAGAGAGCAATAGAAAAGGTAACCATTTTTTTTTTCATTCCACAAAGGTTAAATCTCCTAACATGGATCTTTCCTGATTAGAGAGCTGGAAGAAAAAATTTTCAGAGACATGACAGTCACATCCCAAAGGAAAAGGTAAAAAGCACAAGAGTAAATCTCCTTCTAGCCACCACTAAATCATTCACATCAGCTGAAATGTTTCAGTTATTGGTTTCTGGGACCCATCTCTGTATGAGACAACAGAAGAGATTTTTTTTTTTTTTTTTGCAGCAAACTTCTTCCAGTATTAGTAACAGCTTCAGCAGCATCCTTTTTCAATTCTGACTGGTCCAATGGTCAGAGGAGCAGAATGGGATGCACAACTGTGCTAATGATCCCCCACCACACTAATGAACTTTCAGCTCAGTTTGGTGGAAATCTGCTTCCCTTATCTGTAAAATCCAGCTAGGAAAGTCTTTAAAATCCTTGTGCTAGTGATGCTGAGCAATCGGCACAGTCAAACACCAGTTATTTGTAGAATAAGCCTTATGTAAATACATTGTGATTAAATAAATAAAACTTAGAAAAGTTTCACTGTCTACTTTTCTGAAAGAAAATCCTTTCATTTTAATTGGAAGATTTTTTTTTCCATTACAAAGACATTAAAAGGAAAGGAGTGTAATTAGGCAGCTTGAAAAAATTATTCTCATACAGAGTGGAAAACAAAACATTATATAATATTTCATACATACTCTATACAAAGATTGTATCTACCTTTCTAAAAACACAGAAACCTGAGAAAAATCTGTATTTTATATTAAAGTGTTAGCATGCAATTAATTTTGCATTTCACCAAAGAAAGAAAGGGGTGGTAAGATGGGTATGAATTAATTATTTTATTATAAGGATAGCACAGCCAAGATTAAACAGGTTGATCAATTTTCAGAGAGTCAAAATTGATTTCTGGTTATGTTAGAGATGAAATATACTTGGTTGTTTCTTCAGCTGAAAACTGTCAGCACTATAAATATGCAATCAGCCTTTACAGCATTTGGCACCTTTAATGTGGACAAAAAGAGTTCAAGATATATTCCTAAAAGTCCCCAAATCAAGTGCTGTTCATAAACCTATCTGAAAAAAACTCCTGACTTGCCACATCACATTAATTTATATTTTAATTTTGCTAATTGTAATCTCACTTATAAATGTAGCACGAATTTTTAAGTTAAGAGAAACACCATAGGTAGTTAAACTCATCCCAAAATTACAGTAATATTTATAATTTCATATTTGAAGAATATTTTCTTTTTTATGCTAAATGTACACATGACTATTGAAACTAATGAAATACCCTAGTTGCTATGTGGAACAAATTCTAGGTAAGGGAAAACCCATATGAATACTTTCCAAACCATGACAAGCCACATGTATTAAAGGTTAAGAATTTAAAATTCTTCAGAACAACCTTTTTTTCAGGAGTAGAACCTCTGTTGGATAAGCAACATAGTCAGATGCAGCCAGACTTCAAAGACCAGAGGAAAGAATCATATTATGAAATTCCTAGAAAACTCAGCCACTTTTTCCACCAACCTTTACAAAGTATCCTCAACAATGACTGTGTTTCAGAGGCAAGAGATTTTGGTTTTATTTCTCTTTTACTTGAAGTTGTTGTAATGCATATCAAAACAGCAAGTCTCAAGAGCCTCACCACAAATTTTAGGGACCCTTTTGGTAAATTCAGCTACACTTCAGGGGAAAAAAACCAAACTCAACCAACACTGGTTGATAAGACTCTGAATTTTTATGCTTGTGTAATAGTTTTTGGTTTGGTGGAAACTAGAATTTATACATTCCTGACACTAGATGCTATCCAGTATTCTCAGTTTATTGTTTGTGCAGGAAAGTTTTCAGAATTCTCTCATCTCAGTCTAAAAGCATCTGCTACATCTGCATATCATGCACCAATCAAAACAGAAGACCCCCAAATATTTCTGCATTTCTGCACATGCATCATCATCCTCTAGGTAATCTGTTCATATCTAATTGAACGTAATTAGCAAAAATTCAACTTGACTAAAATATGATATTGAAGACAATACTCTAGCCAGAGTCTGAGGTAAAAAAATAGCCTTCCTTTTTCCCCAGCTATGGCCTTAAAATTACAGGATCACCTCTCCTCCTCTCCCTAGCCACTTTGCCATTTCCAGGCCATTTTCTGATCAAATGTACCACCAATGTAATACTAGTAAGTAATCTACGTAAACACTCCTTAATATCAACATCTTCCAAATGAGAAATCTACCCTACTTGCATTCCCAGTGTAAAAAGCCATCTAACATGTCTAACAAATCTTACAAAACCTTTTCCATGCAAGAACTTTTTCAAAATACACTACTGTGAAACACAGGGATGAAGTGCCACAGTCCTCAGTATATATTTTAGCTTGACTGGCACTGCTCATGAAGGTGACATGTGGCATGGAAACCCTTTCTCCAAGGAAACCGACATTGCTACGGAGCTCTAAGGAGACATCATCTTCTCATCCTACCAAATGTGTTGCAGTCCTGATTATGACTAAGTTGCATGCATAGGAACGGGCTTATCAATGCTAAGAATGCCAGTATTTATTTCAGAAAAATCTAGTTTTCAATGAGTTTGCTTCTAAAATAAGGTTTAAAAAAAAGCCACACCAAGCTTTCTTTCTACAGTTTCTACAGCATAATTCACAGTTCACTGCCCAGCCATTCCTCAAGCAAAGGAACATCATATGGATGTAAAATTCTAAGATTCCCCTAAATAAAATCAGGCATGGGAGAAAGTGCATTACTGCAGGGGCTGGGTGGGAAGAGGTATTTGGTTCCACTTGGAAGTGTTCTCTATTTGCCAGTTGCCATACAGAACTAACTAAGAACAGGATCCACAAGCCATGCAGAAATATAATTAGAGGTGCCTAACTCTTTAGTCATCGTATCAATCTATTTCAGCAATGTGTGCAAAGGAACAGAGTTTCATCAAATCCTTTGTGACATGGCTTTTTATCTCTACTTTTGACCACAGAAGGAAAGGTGAATTTAGAGGATTCAATTAAAACAGGCAACAATTTTTCCTGTTGCAGACATGAAAGGTCATAGAGGTAAATATATTGCACATGACTTAGGACCTTATGAATCAATGGTGATCCCATTTAGCTTGTCAGGAAGCACAAACCTTGCACTGGAGGACAGGTTGTAGGCAGATTAGAGCTTGCAAGAGCACTGAAGACTCCTCTGCACACCTCAATAGCCAAAGGGAGGAAAGATTCAAAAGGCAGCTCCTGACATGTACCACATTATACATCTCGACACCAATTCAGGTCACTGGCAGAAAACTGCAGGCTGTCTGAGCAAGCTTTAATTGGCTCCTTGCAGAGATCATGCCCCATATGTAATCAACAGGATGAGCACTAAACTCTGCTATTTAAATTCAGCATTGTTACGTAGAGTGCAAGCTATGGTTGGCCAAAAGCCTGGCCTAGCTCATGAACAGCACTGTTTTGGAAGCTCTTAGCATCTGCTAATGAGCACATGGGGCAATTCTAGAATAAGATTTTGACTATCATAGGACATACTCTTGGCAATTTGTGTAGAGAAACTCCTTGCCCTATGTGTCTCCAGGCAACACTAGATAGAGGGGACAGTAGGCTCTGTAGACTCTTTGTAGGCCTGCTAAGACAAGCTTTTAGATATTTCATGGCACAGACCTTTGTGATGGGTTTTATTTACACTTAATCAGCACAAGTCTTAGCAACAAGGGTACCAGGCTGATGATTACCCTGCTGCAGATATTGACTTGGTTTAAATGCCAGGCTTCTGGGCATGCAGTCAAATTGGTACCCATGAGAAACAAGGCATGGCCAGAAGCCACATCTAGTTTAACACTGATCTTATCCACCATCATTTATTCTAACAAGCTGGACTTAAAAAAAAATTTTGTCAAGATTTTTTAACATTTTAGCAAACCTATGCATTGTCTAATGCTGAGTTTCCCAGTTGAGTTATAAACTTGTTCAGTGCCCATTCAGAACAGGGACTTGCAACATCCATCACTGGAACACTGTGGTGGATTGCTTGGACAGTTTTCTGTTTCCAAATTCTTGCAGGGAGAAACTGTCCTGAAATTGTCCCTCCATGTCAGGAACTATCCAAAGAAAGGAATTTAACTTCCATGGAAAGAAGCTTAGGTGATCTAATACCAAAGGGTAAAATAATACACAACAGCCAAACAGATTATATCAAATGCAGCTATCTTCAGCAGCTGCTTCTACTACAACAGTCACACAATGCAAACACCGCCTTATAATGCCAGGATTTCATACTATATAAGAAACTTTACATAAAACAGCACATTTGTATGAAAATATTGTATCTACCTGGAGACTACTGCACAGTGGCTAGAGCAATGACTTGCACTCTAAATGTAAATGTTTGCAATTTATACCATATCCTATTTCCTCTCTTATGTGCTAAAAGCAGTTGCAAAACACATTACCAAGAACTCATTACCACTGAGTTCCCAGAAAAAGTAATGTAATGAATCCCCAAAGATACAGCCTCTATTACATATAATGGATGCACTTAAGTAATTCTTGAAAAGGACCAGCAAGCTCAAATAACAGCCTCAGCCTGCTGGGTAACATTTCTTCCTGCAAAACCTACCAATCTGACCTCAGAGGAAGAAAGTTTTACAATTTTTGAGTGAAAAGAAAGAGCTCTTTTTTAAACCAATACAGATAAAATTAGGTAGAGGTCACCCTGGGACAAGAAAACCTATTGCAAAGGTCTATTTTGACACACAAACACCAACACCATGTAAGTCCAGTGCTGCAATTTATTAAGCTGCTTATCTCTCTCACACCCACTATATCAAACATGTATACAGTAAATCATCTGGAGCAGATCAGCTGCTCACAGCTGCTGACCTTGCAAGTAGATAGATTCAAAATTATTATCACCACCTTCAACTGATCCATACTGATCATTTTTAATGGAAACACAAACACCAACACCATGTAAGTCCAGTGCTGCAATTTATTAAGCTGCTTATCTCTCTCACACCCACTATATCAAACATGTATACAGTAAATCATCTGGAGCAGATCAGCTGCTCACAGCTGCTGACCTTGCAAGTAGATAGATTCAAAATTATTATCACCACCTTCAACTGATCCATACTGATCATTTTTAATGGAAAGGAAAGAAACACTGATGTCAATAAGATACCAAACATGCTTCTCCTGTGCCTTCTGACAAACTGTAATGCTATCATTTTACATGAAGTGCGAAAAAAGAAAATTCTGGATAACACAGACATTCTTGGTAGTAAGTTCAAGTCAGCACTTCAGAAATTCAGGCCAAAAGACAGCGCGCATTAGTTTATTGCATATTTGCACAGTGTAAGCCAAGCTACAAGCAGTGACAAGTGCAGGGAAAGAAGAAAAGTTGTTTGTTGTTTTGTCAAAGAAAACGGTCAATAGCAGAAAAGTAGCACAAAGGAAATACCTTAAGATCTCGCCTTTCCAGATGTAAAAGCTCAGAGCCTCGGATGTCATGGCTGATGAAGATTTCTTTGTACTCTCCCAAACTGAGCAGATCCAGCCAAGCAGCAACTTCATCTGTGCCCCATTTTTGAACTACCAAAGTTAAGAGCAAAACCCCCTTAATTTCTACATGCTCAAATGCATAAGAAGCAAAGGTTAGGCCAAAGAGAGTGGAAAACAGAGTAGAATAGCCGTGCTAGCAAAGGGAAAGGTTAGAGGTGTCATTTCCACAAAAACTGACAATTTCCTTTTTACATGCAGGTTACAGGTTAGCAGTTAACATGAGAAAGTATCTAAACAAAGTTGGGGTTCTTTGCTTTGCAGCCATGCTTACAGCTTTACTCCAGTTTCTTCAGTAAAGCCTTTCAAACCTCATGTCCCAACAAATTCACATTAAACCAGCTTAGGATCAGTGACGCAGTCTAATGTTGCTCTGCTTTACACCATTAATTTATTAGTAGTCATCCAGGGAGAGGAGAAGCCTTCAAAAACTAAGTAATATGTAAAATTAAAATAGCAACATTACCTCAAATATAGAAATGGCAGCAAGCAAGTCCAGTTTTAATTAACAGATTCTAGTATTCTTAATTAACACAAGTACTCTTTAAGCTACTGTGTTACACAGGCCATTAAGAAGCTCTCTGTAAAACATTGTTCTCTAAGGTTAGTTGCCCACATTAGTCCTATTAAGACCACATTTATTTCAAAAAATAGTTATGCTACTTATTGCTGTAATTTTTAAACTTCATTCAATGCTGATGAATTTCATAATGAAGTGAAATCTGAAGTCTAGTCTGAAAAAAGTCTGATCAACAACTGCAAGATTTTGCAGATTACAACCAATCATTCATTAAAAAGATAAAGATGCAAGAAACAGTTTTAGGACCATCTGATCACTGATTACCTCCTGGACAAAAGCTTAAGGAAGTAAGTTCATGGCTAAGAGTGGGAAGAGAGGAGAGTGGAGTTTGTTCAACTTCTAATCAAAACATCAGTATTGACTATCATGGTTTTTTGTTTGATCTCTCTCACTTGTTGAACTTATAACCCACCTGAAATTTAAGAATAACTGGTTAATTAAACCAGTGTGATAAAAGCTATTGCACACCTGAAATTAACCTGGAAAACCTGAGTTGGAGCTTCATGGGAAAACAGTGTTTATCCATGGCTTGTATGGTTATGAGTTAATCAAATGCAACCACCAGCAAAGGCACAGGTCCTAGATACAACTATCTAAGTATTTTCACAGTTGTTCTTTGGTTCAGTTAGAAGTATTGGGGTCCTACTGAATGCTTTCTAAGAGCACTGAAAGATATCTTTATCCTAATGAAGATGCCAGTTAGCTCAGTTGCATTTCACTTTGACTTTACCCGTAGGTAGAGCACATCATGTCACCTCTTACCAAAAAAACCCATAAAAATCACATTTTTCACAACTGCTACTATTTTTCTTGTCATTTCAAAACACATACCAGGCTGAGGGCTGGTCTTATGCTTCTGAACTTTTTCTTTTTTAAACTTTGGCACTATACGAAACACTGTACTTCTGTTGTTCCTTTTTGCATAATCCAGAGAGGGATCCTGCATGAAAGAAGAGGCATAGGTACCTTTAATTAACAGAAAATCACAGTTAAATTATATGCTTGTGATGGCAATTCATAGTTAATCTCAAAAACTAAGACCCAATTTTACTTCTATCAGGATTTAACTCTACGCATGCTCCATTTATTAAATGCCCATTCAAAACCTTTACATTCACAAAAGGGAATGAAACGCCAAAAAAAGCCCTAAGCCCAGAAGCTTGTTCGTAGCAGGCAGAAATGATCCAGCACCACTACTGAAACTGCCTCTCCAGATCATGAAAGATTCTAACTTACACTTCCCTATCAAAGGAAATTTAAGTTCAATTAGGAAGCACTAATCAAACTTACCTCATCATCATTTGGTTGAAAAACATAATAAAGCCAAGGAATCTCAGCAAGTTTTCTCAACTCTATTTCCACACTGTGCAAAGCATCAGACAACAGTTCGTCATGAGGAGCTTCTAACTGCTGTTTATAAAAAGGCCAGAAAAATAGTATTTTCAGTTTCATTGAGATTTAATGTTTAAATCCAGATAGGTTGTTATCACACACAGATGACTACTTTATGGTAACGGTAAACAAATGGTGAAAACAAATCATCTTCCAAAATTACACTTTCCTTCACAGGTGCATCAAACCACCCTGACACTACATTTGCCATGGTCCCAGCCAGAAAGGGATGACTGAGATGGCTGAGACTTTTGGTGCAGACCAGTTGAACCTGAATCACTGTCATCATTCACTGTACTCCTGAGACATCACAGAGCAAGAGTTGTAACACCACCACTAGAACACACTAGGAATGGAAACTACCAGCATAAGGGAGAGAAAACCTGACCAGAAGAGCAAGCACCTGGAAAATCTTTTTATGAAAAGTGGTGTAAAAACATTGAGTAGATGGCAATAAGCCTTATTCTTTGCAAAGGTATTCAGATGATGTGTCACTCTCATCTGATTAAGAGGAAATGGATCTTGCTTAAGATGCTCTGTTCCCAAAGGTCTTCCAGTGGTGATATGATACCTGCATTACCCCTTCTAAATAGGTGAGCCATGAAGCAGTAGACACTGCTGCTGTCTGAGGGTGGGAAGAACAACACAATTTCAGACCCTGAAAGGAGACAGCAAGTCAAGGACATCAGTGAAGGCCAAAGAGGAAAAGAAAGTGGTGGCAGTGTAAAAGTCTTGGGGCTTGCTGACTTAGGGGAATTTGGCTCTATTAACACTGAGAACCCCCTGGAGGTACCAGTTTTATTTAAAACTTCAGTCTGAAAACTATTCTGCAGCTGTTGCTTGAGTGAACCTGTGTGAAAGAGGTAAGGCAGGCACCTGATCCCCAGAGAAGCTGTTTTGAGTTTATCTGGGATCACTGAAACACCATTTTGAAGTAAAGAGTTGAATCCTAGAACAAGTTGCTTGGAATCACTAACGAAGCAATCTGAACATCTATTTCTCTCTTTAAAGTAAAAGTAGTCCCAAAGCAGTGCAGATTATCCTTTTGAAGGGATCTAATTACATTACATCCTAGTGAATGCATTTTTTAAATGAAGCTGTAAGAGAATCTTTGATCTCTTGTGCCAATAAAAAGATTTTGATGTTGTTGGGCTTTGGTGATAAATTACAAGCCCCCATTAATTTGTCCAACCTAACAAAAACTTCTTTCCTTTGCTTCAATACTTTGCATATGTTACCATCTTTCAAAGGAGAGACCATCTTTGGTAAGATCTTGCTGTCTAGTGTAGTAATACTGGAAATATAAGCTCTGTTTCCTATCATATTATTTTCTCTTCTAAAGCTGAGAAAACTCACTGCCCACAAGCAGGTTTGATCTTTCCTTTTTCCTACCTTTTTTTTTCTTCAATGTGAACAGTTCAGTTAATTTGAAACACAGTGGAAGAGCCACTTGCTTTTGAAAAAGTTACAGCTTCTCTTGTGTTTCCATTTTTGAGAAATTATTCAAGTCATCTATTTTCTATAAATAAATGAAGGAAAGAATTCTGTCTTTCTCAACAAGCATTTATCAAAGTGCTTGATTCTCAAAGGAAAACATTTTGCTTGGATACAAAAAAAAAAGCTCATCTGATGGTGCTCCTGAAATAAACCCAAAATAATAGTGCAATTCTGGCACAGAAATAATCAGCAATTTAGGGTAAATTCTCCTTCTACAACATCTTGGAAAATCTTATTTCCAAAATGCAAATTAACACTATGAGTGAAACCATGAAAACAAAGGGGTTTTTTCCAATTCATTCCCAATTAAATTTTTTAATATGAAAAAATTTTATTTCAGTGAGCTCAGATCATTTAATTCAGTTCACATGAAACATTGTCATACTTTTCCCTTAATATATTTGAAAACTGTGCTCTGTTCCAAACTGGAAATGCTTTTGAAAAATCAAAAATGGAAACAGTGCCTTTGGAAAGTATCTAGACAAAACATAGTATTTTTAATTTTTTCCAAACTCAATTCCAGCCATAACCATCTGAGAGATTCCATAAATCAGCAACATTGTCCCATTTTGAGCAGCCTGGTCTCGTAGAGGGTGCCCCTGCCCGTGGCAGGGGAGTTGGAACTAGACAATCTTTAAGGTCCCTTTCAACTCAAACCATTCTGTGACCCTATGATATTATAATTTCACTAAAAATTGTACTTATAGCTAATTCACCATTTGTTGTGATCTAACTCACACTGTTGTATGACCTTTGTTAATCGTATCTGACAGGAGGTGGCAGGAATTGTGGCATCATTGTATACATATTTACATTTCTTTTGTCTCCTTCAGAAGCCTTAACAGAAAGACTCAAGAGCCAGTAAATGGCAACCAAAGCAGCAGCTTACCATGCATCCTAGTTTAGCTGCTGTCTGGGGTTAAACTATGACACCAAGTAGTACATGCAACAAAGACATCAGTTTACTGCTATGATCAAATAATAGAGGGGTAAAGGAGAACTGAAGAGGGGAAAAACCCAATAGAGGAAGATTGAGAGAGAAAGAATGGCTGTCTTTATCAGAGGAGAAAGACACTTTGGAGAACAGTGTATGATGGGAGCAGACAATGCATCAAACACCACCTTACATTTCATCTGTTGCTATTTGAATAGAATGAGGAACCAATACACATGAAACTTCAGCATTTATAAAATACATGGCAATGAGGTTAACCAGGGTGCCTTGTTATTGTGACTGTGAAATACTGTTCTAAACAAGCAAGATGTCAAATGAGTGCAATGGACACCTCTGGAAGACTATCTTGGTATCTTCCAAACGGCCTTCTTATTAAAAAAAATGGGCTTGACAGAGAGTCATGAAGACATTTGCACAGACCATAACGAGAAACAGAAGTACAAAATGTAAATGTTCAGAAATGGAAAAATTAATCAAATTAAGCTTTGGAATCTGAACAAGGATCAATTCAACAACACAATGAGATCACAAACAGCTACAGGAAAGGTAATGTTTGAATGGAAAGGTTTCCATAATAACATGATTTCCAGACTGCCTTGATAAATTTCACCAGTCCTAGTATGGCATCACAACTTAAACCTTTCCTTCTAATTCATCTTCCTAAACTATTTTAAAACTTTAAATCTCCACTTACATTAGCAGTAAGTTAGTAATAAATCTGCTTTTGAATCTAAAGAAAACGTGACTGTTCTTACTGTGTATGTTCTCAATGTAAAACTGGACCAGCATAGAAAACCTGACATCTGTCTTCTCTTCACAATGTCACATACAGAAATTTTCTAGTTCTACATCCAGACAAAATTCTTGAGCAGCCCTCATCATTTCAGGCACAGAAACACTAGCCAAAGAAGATGCAAAGTCTGCAAGTACCATCAGGGGTTTACTGAACACTTACCAGTTACAGATCATAAAATAATTCCTGTCAGGTATTAGAACAAGGGTTAGATTTACTTGTCCAGATTAGACCTGCAGAAGTTGAATGTACGAGTTGAAACAGCTCTCACCCCAGGTTCTCCATAAACTCTGAAAATGGTCACATAGTAGTACTCCAGAAGTTCTCTTAAATGCTACATATCTCCAGCAGGTGATTTATCTTTTTCTAACACAGGCCTCCAAGGCAGCTGAGTGTGAATCAGCCTCAACAGGGATACGTATTTTTCTCTACTGACCATTAAAAAGAAGAGTCCAAGCAATGACCTAGCCATCTGAAGTGAGGCAAGATGGATGGCAACCCAGGACAAGAATTCAAAACTCATTCTGATCCAACCACAAACACAGTGTAATACCTCCTGTTGACCTTACAGAGCTTCTTGAAGCATGTCATGAAGTTAAAATTAAAAATCAGCAAAGAACAAATCACAGATAATATGAATGAAGGAATAAAACTATGTGCTTTGTGACCTTACCAAAGGAACTTTTCCTACTAGCAGAGATTCTGTTTCATTATGTAAGGCCTTCACATTAACAGCTATCTCCATGGCAGTGTTTCTGGTAAGGCTCTGGGGAAAAAGAAGCATAAACATTATTTGAAGTGATGCAAGTCAGGCTGAGAATAAGTACTTTGGGCTTAGAGTAGAGAACTTAAACCCCCTCTCCTAGGAGAAACATGTCAGTTTAGCTCTAGACCAACACCTTCTTCAACACTGAGAACAGAAAACAAAAATGTAGTATCTATTTATTGTCTTTTCCCCAACTTCATTTAGTATGGCCTTATACAAGACCATCAAGTGACCAGCCACCTCTGAGATGAATCCATGATTTTTATGGATGACAAAGGCCATCAGAAATGTTGTGGGTCTTATTTGACAGTGGTTGTTGAACTCAATTTTTCACCTTACTCTTAACAAAAGTAAGCTACTAGCCATACTTCAAAAAGCAAAAGTCAAGTCCTATATTCACCACATGTAAATTTAGGTTAGATATAGACAGCCTATACCTAATAAATCTTTTTTGAGTCCAGTCCATGAAAACAGATTATCCAGTGTGAAGAGAGAAACCAGGACACTAATTTCCCATCAGTACCTTTGCATTCACTGGATAGAACCTGGATAGCAATTAAGCATGAAAATTTCCATGAATGCATCCACAGAAATTGACCTTTATATAGTAACAGATCTAATTCATCCTTTGTCATGCCTCACTCTCTGAGGACATGCCTACACAGTTGTCTGCAGGCAGATGTGAGTTTACTTTGCCTATTGTTTTTGCTGCTTGCACCACCTCACTTGATTTAATAAGCACCTCACTTCAGGGGGAGCACCCCTGGCTGTGGACCACAGCTGCAGATGGAGCAAATAAATTCTTGACAGATTCCAGAAGGCAATGGTCATACTCTTACCACGTCCAAACTCCCCATCTCTTGTTTGACTGCTCACTCCCCACTGCAACAACACCCAGAGGGTCTGTGTTTTAAGTGTCATTAATGTCCCAACACCCAACATTCACATAAGAGACTATCGGCTGGGGAGGACACTGATGAATACAGAAACTGAATCTTCTGCCTTCTCATCCAACCTGTTTTAATATGGGGGCAGTGAGTACAATACAGCTCCTGTGTTACAAGCTTATGCACCCAGCTATTATATCTTATTTACTCATAGATAAATCTCTGTTTTTCCTTTACCTCAGGAAACCTTGGGTTGGCTTTATTTAATGCATGTGAACATGCATTAACAGCATGAGCAAGCTCCTGCTCCAAGAGGCCATGTATTTTTGCTGCTTCACAGATCCTACAAAAATAATAAAAAGGAGAATAATATTTCTTACTTTCTTTAGAGAATCATTCTTGAGCACAGAACTTTATCAGATGAGAAAATACACAAAGATGTGCTTCATCAAACACTTTTAAATAATACTTTATAACAAAAGTTGAAATGCAAGTATCTCTTCAAGCAATACAGCACCTCATATAATATCCATCACACAGATTATTTATGCTGCTACAAAATACTGAGATGCTTTTATTTGTCTTAGAACACTAATTCTATGCAAAAAAAAATAACAAAAATGTTGGGGCTGGTAATTCAAATAAGCTATAGAGGAAAACTCTAGCATAATAAAATAACTTGCTTGAAGTTATCTTAAAAACCACTACACCTATTTATCAAGGCATATCCTTGAGATGTGACATGAAAATTGGCTGCAATCATTTGAGATTATGGGATTGAGATTATGTAATTACAACTTCCAGAGCATCTCTAGAATCGTAAAGTTTTTTAACTGTCTTGGCTAAACTTCACTTTGGGTAATCGATAAACTAAATTATTCTTCCATGTCTACTTAGGTCACCAGTACAGTATAAAAAGAGTATGTAGCTCTTCAATTCCTTTCTGACATTATCGGGGATTTTGATGCTAAAAGTAAGTAGTTAGCATGATGAACTGAATAGCAGCTTCATAAAATGTTCTGATTTTTAAAAAAATCTTTACAAAAATTAAGGTTTTTTAAAAATTTTGGTGTGAAAATTGAAGTGTCTTCTTTATTAAAATATCTTCAACTCAGGAAGAAAGCAGTGCTTGAAAATAAGCAAGGCCACAGGATCAGTTTTATACCGTTATCATTATCCTCTCAACCATACAAATGACTGAACTGTTCATCCTGTTGACTTCTAAAGCTTTTTCCAATAATTATGTTTTTGCTTTTCCATGAAACAAGAATCTTCAGTCTCTGCAAAGATGCTTTCCAGTTTTCCATTTCCACTGCTACTTAACAGACTTGGTTTTTACAAGAAAAAAAACCCCAAACACACACAAATAAAATTACAGAAATACATAAGAAAAGCACAGATAAACAGGTTGAGCCTCAGAACTAAAATAAAAGTTTAAAATCAGAATAAAATAACTGATACAGTGGCAAAAAAACCAATCAAAAAACCCAGGGAAAATATACACTTCTAAGTCTGTGTATGCATTTGCATGAATAATTCAGTCTTGGTGTCTAGCTTGCCAATCCAAACTTATTTTTACTGTACCTGGTAATAAGTTCTTCTGCAGCTTGTGAGCACAGCTGGATCTGTGTAACTTCTTCTTCTGTAGCCAACTCAACAGCTTGCTGAGGGTACAGGGGAGATCGAATGACAGGTTTACAGGAATCATACTTCTGTTTATCTTCCCAAGACTTCAGGGTGTTTTCAAAGGCCTAATCAAAATGAATTATACATTCAGTTCACAGCATTTGGAGTATTCTTACTTATTAAAAATTTTAGTTTTACATTTTAGACAATATTTTAGTTAAAATGAATGTAACAAATAAACAACTGCTTGATTTAATTTTAGATAAATAATACAATCAGCATGAATAATAAGTTTACATTTAATTTTTTTAAACTTAGTATAAGTAACTTCTGACAGCTCTATCTCCTCCCCATCATCCTCAAAATGTGTCTTCCAACACAATAAGAACACAAAGACAGTGATAATGGTTGGACTCAGTGACGTTACAGGTCTTTTCAAACCTAACCAGATTCTGATTCTCTAATGCAAGAACATTTTGTGCAGGTAGCAAGACTGAAATCTGAAACTAATACAAGATTGAAACACTCAAAATGGTGGGGAAAGTTACAAATTTACTAAAATGGAGTTAAAATTCCATTAAATCCACCCTAAATTCAACATCCAGTCAGTGGACGGAGAACTGAGGGACAGTTACCACCTTTCACACAATAATCCTAGACAAGTATAAACTCCCAGTGACTTTGTGACAAGGTTCTCCTCTTGTCTCTTCTGTCTTAGACTGGGTCATGGGGGAGAGGAAGGATTAGTAGGACAGAGAGATAGAGTCAGGAGAGAAATGTGCAGAAAGCTCTTCTAGAAAATGGGCATAAGAAAACTTGGCTATTTATGCTACTGTGCTAAAAATTCTAGTATACAATTGGTGTAATACACCTCGAAGTAGTAGCATAAAAAGCAGTAGAGGAGAAGGGAAAGGAGGGACGAACAGATAAAATGTTGATCATTCTTACTACATATTAATATGGATACAGGAATAGCAGTAATAAAACCAATAAAAGCTAACAAAGCTTTGTCACTTACACAAAACAATAATTCTCTATCCCTCTTACTGTAGAAATTATATAACTGTAAGCAAGTGTATGAGTTACATAAATAGCCATAAAACATTTTTGCAAGCACTGTTTTGTTCATGTTATAACTGAACCACATTATTACAAAAACCGATGTTAGCAATGGTATCTCTTTCTGCAACATACTCTGTCTCGTGTTAGCATCTGAGCTCTGTTTTTATGTATGATCTTAATAACTCCTGGGGGCTGGATCCATGCCTCTCCATCGACTTGCACTGGAACTCCTTCATCACCAAGTATGGTGATCTTTACTGACCGACACTGGAAAAGAACAAACGTTATTTTATGGAGCAATAAATACGAATGAAACTGACAGGCCACCTGAAATTTGTTGATTACTAGGAGCTCTGGCTTCCCTCCAGGACTGTTGCAACAATTAAGCACTTTTATACTTCATTCATCATTGAAGACAATTTGTTACCCGTTAAAAGCAAAACAATGTCAGTGCGTTATTAATGTATAGGGTGGTGGTCATCAAGAGTACTCTACTTGCCAGCATCCCAAACTGCTGCCAACCACGTCGTGTGCTTGCAAGTAAAGAACAAACCTGAGCTATCCTGTGGTGCTGCAGTTTGATGACTCTTGAAACTGCCATCTGCATGCTGCCAAATACTGCAACAACTTCTAAGATTTTATCATCGAACGACGGAGCCCCAAATATCTGCAGAATAAAAAAAAGTATTCTATTTGTGATGGTAAATCTAGTGCTTAGACTGCATGTTCAATGAAACACAGATTTATTTGCATATTCATTTTTAACACTTAAATGCTCTAACTTATTTACTATGGAATAAGCACACTGTCTCTCCAGAGTCATAGGAGTAAGACACCACAGACTACAGGCAAAGATTATTTTAAAACAGCAATGCAAATAGAATTTCAAATATCTGAATGACAAGGCATATCCTTATATAGGAAGGATGGCATATTTCAGCACGCAGATTAAGAAATGTTTTTCATGGCAAGATAAAAGTCCAATTCAAATCTCTCCTTAGTTAATGGACTTAATATCTAAGAGGTTCTTGAGGCTAAGAGACGTAATAGTGCCCTGTTTGTCTCAGAAGTGCTTATCTTTGTATATTCTGAATTTTCTGGAAACCAACATCTGAGTCCACACTGCTTTGTTTAACACAGCTTTGATACTGAAGAGGATCCTGTTTGTGCTGTATATAATTATTCACTCTAAGTAGGAAAATAGCTGCTGTATGGAACAAATGTCCTCATATCCAGCCAAGGTGCTAAATTTAAACAAGCTCACACAAAGGGCAAGAAGTCTCATGTGCCATTGCCATCTGGTGTCCTGCTGGGGAGTTCAGCTGCAGGACAAGGCTTTGGCTGGAATTCAGCTGGGTCTGGCAGGTGATACCATACTAAGGTCACTTGAAGCTTGGCCATTTCATCTTGATATGCAATAGGGAGCAATGAGGGAGAAAAATCAGCAGGTGAAATCACTCCAGTAAGAGTTTAATGGATAGAGAGATCAACTCTCTAAGCACTACTTGGACTACCTCAGTTCACATCTTGGGCAGGCACAGCTGAGACCAGACTGGAGAAAAACCCTTAAAGAAGCACAAAGGCACAACTAGTTAGGTCCTAGCCCCTGACGGAAGATTTCCTGGAGGTGAAGAATAAGAGGATGCAGATCCAGTACTGTGTAATCTACACGTAGTGTCTGCAGCAATAGCTGAGGGAGGGAGAGGAAGGAGATCAGCGTGAGGGACTTTGGTCCCTGCTGCCCACCAAGCCAGGGAGAGCCACCTTCACCCCAGTGCAGTGAGCAGTGGTTTTGGCCAGGAGGCTGAGGAGGACTTCTCAGGGAAAGGGCTGCACATCACAGTTGCTACAGTTTGTCTCATATCCAGGTAGCACATCCCTTCAGAGTATTCCAGGACTGCACAGATAGATCAGATCTTGAGCAGGTAAGTGTCAAAGAATTAAAGTGTAATTTTACTGGATCTAGATTGTTTTGAAGGAAAAATTTCCATTTTTCATATGAGTATGTGAACAGCTTGCAAAGAGCAAAGACAGTGATTCTGTTATTCCAAAGTAAAAAGTATGGAGAGTTTTTTATCCAGTAACTGACATCTACAGTGCTAGTTCTTGCATGAGTTAAGAAAAAGTAGTTGTGAAATTTCATTTATTACGTGTTTCCATTTTACCAAAAGGACAGGCAAACCACAACCGAGTCTATTACCTCTCCACCAACAATATCTGAACTGAAAACCAAACTTTGTTTTTAAAAAACCTTTTTTTTTTTTTTTTTTTTTTTTAAAAGTCAACATTCAAGTTGACTCCTTTTGTGTTCCAGGCCATATCTCCAGTCTGTGTTCTGGACACCAAAAAAAGGTGCCTTAACAAGCCCTGCTCAAGCCAGTTTGCAAGCCAAGTCAGCAGCTGCACTGCTTGGCTCACTACTAACATTTCAGGAATAGTCACAGCTGTCAAGGCAACATCTTTCTTTTGTCCATTTGTCCAGAGAATCAGAACCAGCAGCACTTCAGAGCACCACCACCACCTCTTGATGATCAGTCATTCAAGATTGCACTGAAGCAGTGAATTATGCTCCTAACTCTGCCCAGAGCAAACATGTTAGCGCTTCTTTCAAGTTATGAATATGAACATGGAAAAAATAAAAATTTTAGGTATCCACAGCCAAATAAAAACACAACTACCATCCTCTGACATACCAAAAATAAGAATGGGACATCGAAGCATTTTTAAATGTCCTTTTTCACTTGTTTTATATATGTGTGTATATCTATACAAACGTAAAGCATATATGTGTGCACATATATTTGCATTATACAATACATAATAGATAATAATATGCTATTAATATATAGCATATAGTGTATCTAATACATATCCTATTACATATTATAATGATATGTAACTGTATTATTGAGACTATATATGCACTGTACAATAGATATATATATATATACATATAAAGCATATAATATGTATACATATATAAGCAAAGGATAACAACTCACAAGAAACCCAGAACTCTTTGGCAAAAAAGAACTCCTGGATTGTCTACACTAGAATCACAAGCCAGTTTGCAGCTACAGTTTTAGGCAATTCACACCTCACACACTCTAAATCAGGACATGCAGGACTAGGATGATCTGCTAGTAATTATAGTTGTTGCACTGTGTGCAAAGGGGATAGAAGAAGTAACACTGCTCCAAGTTGTGAGTCATTTAGGAATCCATATAGTGTAATGGTCCTCAGGAGATGAAAGGAAGAAGGGAAAAAAGGTACCTTGAAGTATTTTAGAAGCTCATTGACAATATTTAAAAATCAGTTTACTAATCCAATGAAATTATCAGTCACTGAATGCATCAGTCCTCATTTTCTGAATCACCAACCCTTACAGCAATGCTGTTTGAATAACAGGAGGAAAATTCAGGTATAAACTGTGACTGATTATCCTGTCCACCTTGCTTATTGTTAGAATATAGCAAGCAGAGGAATCTATGCTTTGAGAAATCCTATTTACAGGTGCCTGTAAAACAATATAGAGAGAAATTATTTCTGCCTCTGTTTATAAAATTAGTTTCTAAAAATACTCATAGAGCCATTTAAAAAAATCATTATGCTTTATTATGAACATTTTGCTGGAATGGACATGATAGAAGACAATAGATAGTGAAAAATCATGCGACATATTTTCAGTAAAAAAAAAAAAATCAACAAGACAATACAGGTTAAACTGAGACAGCCTCCCAGAATAAGAGTTGTTATCCAAACTATATGCTACTACTATTAAAATCACATGACAAGAGCAGTTCATGATATTTATTGCGGGTTTCGCCCAGTAGCTTACTTCTCTTTAATGTTACTTACATCATCTTCTTTGGTTCCACCCCAGAAATTAGTCCCACCAGCATAGCTGGGAATGTTTAGCACAGCTATGCCCTGCAGGCTTGGCAGGGGGATGTACTGTCCATCACACTGTAAGGGATAAAATCTCATTCAGTATATAAATAATATGATACAAATAATCAACTATTTTTAATACATGAACCTTCAACAGAGCTGGCAGGACAGGACAGAGTCATTAACAGGTCTGACACAGAATTATTCCCTCTATGCTGTGAAGCAGCTCTATAACAAACCTGCCCAATCTTCCGAACCATTTGTGCAGAGCTGAAAAACATGTAGATCTACATGCTATAGTACCTACAGCAGTAGCGTTACACGACTCTTCAAAGAAACACTTTCACATCCCTTGCCAAGAAATTCCTCACGCACTTAGACCATGGTCTGAGTATCGAGGATTAAAAACCTTTTTGCCGTGAAAAAAACCAATCTCCCTTGCATGCAGACAGTAACACTGCCATGGACACTACAAAAAGATTCATTTACCCATTCAGTAACTAGTCTTCCATCCTATACCAGCACTCCCAAAATTGCAACATACTCGTTATTTAGGTAAATCCATTAAGCTGGGGATGAGGCAGGTGTGTGCATCAAAAATATCAGAGAATATTTCTGGCCCAGCCACAAACGTGGTGAATAGCCAGTGTTGTTAGCATGCATTGTTGACTTCCTGTAAGAATAACTTCACTCTCCTCCCAAAAGTGCAAAGACAAATCTAGGATGAGTCCACAGTTGCTACCCTGGCCATGGCTAAGAGATGTTGATTTTGCAGGTAAGAAGTTGCTCCTGTGTCCAGCAGTTCAGCCCTTCTTTCTTACTGCTTTATCTTCCAACACCCATAAGTAACTCCAAGTCCTACTCTGCACAATCACAGGATGATGTAGGTCAATCCCACCTTACTTTAGGCCAGGAGTAAATTTACAGACACCAGTGAAATCACTCTTGACTTACAGCAGTACAAGTGCCTGCAGAGGTGAGCCCAGTGATCTCAAACCATTCCCTGGGAGACAGAAGTGAAGCCCTGCAGCAGTGCCACAGGCATGGATTTGCAGAAGGTTATTAACAAAAAGCCATAAGTGCCGGACCCAAATGTCATTTTATGGATCATGATGTTGCAGGTCAAGTTGCCTTTAAAGAAGATTGCTAGCTTACTGTATGTTCTGAGTCCCACAGAAGGATCTTAATATTATACAAATTAAAGAGAAATCCCCAGGAAACAAGGACAAAATCTGTAGCAATTTTATCAGGAGGAGAAAGAGATGCAAAATTATTTCCAGAATGTGCTTAGTGTACTCTTTTAATGCTTTGATCTCAGCAACAAGCCAGCATTCAACATTTTAATCAAGATGTGACAGTATCCAAAATATAATGCAATATTAATAGATGCTGCACAGCCATTTGTATCATAGCAGAGGTCTGCCTCCCACTCCTGAATAAGGCTAATATTATGCAAGGCAATAATAAATATGAAATTTCAACTTGCTGGCTTGCTTCCAGAAATATTAAAAAATTATTATGGAAAGGTCAGTGGTGAATGCATTACTGAACCTTATTTGAATCTGATTCAAAAGATCCTGAAATTAGAATTCTATCTGCAGCATACATAATGTTCTCTCCTGTCATTATATTTGCTAACTCCTGCATAACTCCTTGATAATTACTCAATCCTTAGCTAGCAGGAATCTGCTGCAACCAGACAAAATCCTCCTAAATCTCGGATGAGTGAGAAAGAGTTCCAGTAACCTAGAATTATTCATAGAATCATCAAGGTTGGAGGAGACCTCTAAGATCATTAAGTCCAATGATTAGCCTGTCACTCTGCTGTAACCCCTAACCATATCCTCCAGCACCAGATCAATGCCTCTTAAACACTTTCAGGGATGGTGACTCCACCACCTCCCTGGGCAACATATTCCAGTGCCTGACCACCCTAACAGAGAAATTTTTTTTCCTAATATCTAATCTGACTCTCTTCTGCCTCAGCTTATGGCTATTCCCTCTAGTCCTCTCACTGCAGGCATGGCAGAAGAGACCACCCCCCACCTCCCTACAACCCGTTTCAGGTAGTTGTAGAGAGCCATGAAGTCACTCCTGAACCACCTCTTCTCAAGGCTAAACAAATCCAATTCCCTCAGCTGTTCCTCATATGACATGTGTTCTAGACCTTTTATGAGCCTTATTGCCCTTTGCTGGATTTGCTCCCATGCCTCAATGTCTTTTTAAAGTGAGGGGCCCAAAACTGAAAACAGTGTTCTTTCAACATAAAAAGTTACCCTTCCATAAATATCACAAACTTCCGTATGAAATACTTAGCATGAAGTAAAAAGAGAAATTATGTATGTTCTCTGTCAAAATCCAGCTTAGATATTAATGGTAACCATCCTGTAGTCAACTTATGCATTTGTTAAATCACTGCAACCTCCTTTAAGCTCCCAGTATCATGACGAAGACTTAGATTTCATGCTAGAACTTAAAAGACAAAAAATAACTATGTTTAGACATCACATTTGTTGTTGCTGTGATAATATCTTGCTTCTTTTGTGTCACTGTCTCTGACACTTTCTCTAGTGGCTGTCTACTTGTGTAGCTGGGCTTCTTGTGATGCACATTCAGAATCTTCTCTCTTTTGTCAGGAATCTTGAACTGTGTGCTTTCCCTATACATGCACCCAAGCTTTCAGATACTTTAAAATGAACCTGTCTCCCTTTTGATGCAATCAACATTAAGAACTATATCCTACCTATACAATTACTATTTTTTTCAACCCAGTAATTACAAGAAACATTATACTGGGTATTTTGTGATCTTTAAGTACTGACATTTTACTCAGAAAAAACCACTGGAGAATCAACTTTTACATAGCACGTCTTTACTCAGTGCCTTTGAGGTCAGCTTGGGTTGACACAAGGACTCTTAAAGGTTTGCAAAAGATGCCTATACTCTTGACTAGGCATTGTGGAAGTAAAAATGCTCATTCTGGCCATAAACAAAATTTACCTCAAGTTGAACTTTCTGTTCTAAGTTCTTGTAAGTTCTCTGCAGTAGCTCTTTTGTGCCAAGAACTCCATACCACATCATGTTTTTCGTCCGACTTCTGAAAGCAGGCAAAACAAGACTCATATAGAGAAATACACACATTATTATGTCTAGTGTTTGTAGGAAGATAAAAAGTTAAGAAATTCAAATAAAGAGATAAGGAAAAGAATGAAAACATGTTGGCTCTGTTACTGACAAGCATATTACCTGCACTTTTCAGGGTGCTCTTCTCGCTTGTTATTAAATTCTAGTGAAATTTTTGCATCTAACCCAATTCCAAAGTAGTTGTTCATGACACATTTTTCTGAATATCCCTCCCTGTTAGAGGAAAAGAGATGATTAGGTGCATATTTATACAGAACCTGGACACACAGACATCTTTGACCAAAACTGTGGTTGGTCTTAGAACAGATGTATCAACCAAGAGACTTCAAGAGATCTTTACTCTGAATCTCCCTGATGAAACCCACGAGTGGTGAAAGCGACAGGCTGGCTGATAGCTCCATCGCAACTGCAAGCTACTTCCCCTAGGGCAAAGGAGAAACTGCACCACACCCTCATCCCGTACTATCTCAACTATACCCAAGACAACAGTGGGATATGATGAAAGAGCTGCCCAAGGTCCAGCTCTCTGGCAGCAGCACCACACCATGCTGAGCACCCAGGTTCTGTTTAGGCTTGCTGGTGCTAGATATCTGGCTGATGCTGCGAGCGCTGCAGGACTTTGTTTTAGGGGAGCCACAGCCAACAACACAGGTGCCATTCTTACGTCTCTGTCAATGCTACACCCAGTTCTCAGAAGCAAAGACAGCTTAGGACACAAAATTTCCACCTCAGTGCTCCAGTCCTTAGGGGATCACTCTTCTTTCTCCACTACAAAGTGTCCAGACGTGCTTCAACATCTTGCTGTATGCTGAGCTTGCATTCAGACCAGCAGTTTGGGCAGAAAACCCTAGCTCTGAAGGACTACTGTCTTCCCCCTCCCAATGAGCAAGGAATAAATGAGTAAATGTCTCTTATTATTTCTACTGCTGCAAAACAATTTAGCAATAGTTATAACTGAAACAGGACAATCCAACTTGAGGTCTACTGCCAAATGATAGCAAACAAAACTTCATAATGAAAAAAAAGGCTACAAAAATGTTAAAAAAAGCCCTTAAGAAAAGTAAAGCAAAAGAGTACATTTGGAAAAAAATATTTCTTACAGGGAATCTGGATCCGGGTCGATAAACGGCGTAGCACCAAATGGATCGATGTTTGCTAGCAACATTTTGCTAATAATTGAACTTCCTGCAATGGAAGCAGCTAGACCAGCCCTCAAACCTGATTAAAATAAATAAAAAAAACACCAACAGAAAAAAAATAAAAAACCCAATTTGTATTTGATAAACAGACAAACATATAATGTAAGCCACATACTGAGAGACAAAATTAATTAAATCTGTACAGGGAATGATTGTGATTCTATTTCTGGACTACTGGAGCTTTTTATTTAGTTCAATCTTCATCTCCTAACTGTCCATGATTTTCTTTGGTCCTATGCCTTGCAAATATTCTTAAGGAATATCCTTACCATTTTTACAACTGGTAGAGCCATAGTTTAATTTAACTTAATTTGTGGAAAGATCACAGCGTCACCATGCCCACTTTGACTAATATCAATGTCACTCTACAAAATACTGTGTAATGCACATAAAAAACAAAAGTACTTTCTAAAAGCTTTCAACTTAAATTGGCCTAAAAAAATGTAAGCTCAGTTCCATTATGTTTTAAATATACTAATAAAGTTAATTAAAACAGTGTTTTATGAATGCTCCCTAGTATTCGCTGAATTTAACATGAACGTATTTTTTCAACTGTTAATTGCCTTTGGGTTAGAACACTTTTTTTCCAGCTGTTTTAACTGCATAGCAGCTTTGTGTAGTTTAGTTATCCCAATTCCAGAGAGGTATCCACAGACACCTCAGAGGGTTGAACTTCACACAGCTTTGTCCCTCAGCCCTTTCATCCTAATCAATAGCCTCCATTGATTAGGATGAATGATAGAAGGATTTGGGGGTAGTGGTGGATGAAAAATTGGACGTGACTGGGCATTGTGAGCTTGCAGCCCAGGAAGTCAACTATAACCTGGCCTGCATCAAAAGAAGCATGGCCAGCAAGTTGATGAAGGAGATTCTGCCTCTTGACACTACATTCTTGAGACCCCACCTGGAGTGCTATCTCCAGGTCTAGGGTCCCCAACAGAAGAAGGACATAAACCTGCTGGAGTGAGTCCAGAGTAGGGCCACAAATATGGTCAGAGGACTGGAGCACCTCTCCCATGAAGACAGGCTGAGAGAGTTGGGGTTGTTCAGCCTGAAGAAAAGAAGGCTCCGGGATGACCTTACTGTGACCTTTCAAATTATAGAGGGGGTTTATAAGAAAGAATGAAAAACTTTTCACCAGGGCCTGTAGTGACAGAACAAGAGGCAATGGTTTTAAACTGAAAGAGGGTAGGTTTAAATTGGACATAAGGAAGAAAATTTTTATGATGAGCATGGTGAGACATGGGAACAGGCTGCCCAGAGAAGCTGTGGATGCCTCATCATTGGAAGTGTCCAAGGTCATGTTGAATGGTTTTTGAGCAACCTGATCTAGTGAAAGATATCACTGCCCATGACAGAGGGCTGAACTAAATGACCTTTAGAGGTCCCTTCCAACCCAAACCACTCTGAGATTCTGAATCATATTTTTCACCCTCCAGAATCAAATGCAACATTCCTG
>NW_008689238.1:39557-75298 GCF_000695815.1 Acanthisitta chloris
TGATCAGAAATCTTCTACATTATTACGCATTTCCTCCTATATGATACAACACAAAGATGTGTATTTCGGTTCAAATAAATTTAGGGCATGAAGTAAAAGTCACTATTTGACAACGAACTGGAGACCGGAAGGTAATATTAAAGTAGGGTAAGGAACAGCAGATTTCAAAATTGTAACTACCTGGGCAGATAATCCTTGTGTTAAGCACTGGGAGGTTTTCCTTGCTTGCAGCCAATGCTGGAGCAGAGAAAGAACCTGTCTGAGAATGGATACCTCGGCTTGTACGTCGATCGGGAGATCTTGGTGCAGTTTTAGCTGTGTAGAAGAAGTAAAAGTAAAGAGCACTAATTAGGCCTATTATCACATTGCCAGCTACATAGTTTTTACAGCCCTGAAAATATTTCAAAAGCATTAATTTAATCTGTTACCATTTCACGAGAAATGTCGTTCCCCCTTACACCAATGTTTCTTCTAAATACAGGGAAGAAAACTCAGAAACAGATTAAGTGACAAACACAAATCAAAATGAACAAATGTGCATGGCACTCAAGATGAGGAGTTCCCAACTTACGCTTCAAGCTACTAGCAAAAGTATTATACGTATTAAATGCAGATGTGTTTATAAACATGTATTATATCCACCTTTAAATGCAATAACATTTAATGCTGTAGTAAGCTTCTGATAAACATGTCACTAATAAAATGTAAAGTTAAATTCAATTTATGTTTACTTTATATAGTACATTATAATTTATAACCGTTTTAATATAGATAGCTATTCTAACCCATAGGCCATGGAAATACCTCTTCAACAGCCACACTACTTTCTTCAAACAGCTAAAATGGGCCCCCTGCCTGCATCAGGTTTCTGAAAACATCAGACAAAGCTCTGACATCTTTAAAGCCATGCTGAAAACTGCAAGGGAAGGGAAAAAGCCATATTCATACTTGCCTTCTGCATGTAGAGAGATTGTAGGGGACATCAGTCTTCCACCTTTTTTTTTTCCCCAAAAGAAAACCCCCAAAATAAACCAGCAATTCCCAAAATGATTAAAATATTTGTTGAAATTTTTGAGAAGATGGATAATAAAACCTTGATAGACAGCAAGATTTGGTAGTTTATGTATTCATTGGTGACAAAGGCTCAGGAAAAAGGAGAGGAAGAAAATCAAGGTGAAAGAGAAGATATTCATAAAGAGTAACTGGTAGGTCAGTGAGGCCAGTTTTCCCCTGGGCTGCCTCCAGAGGCAATGAAGGACAAGCTTTGCAAACGGCTGACTTCAGATGCAGAACTTGTTTCATGCAGCCCGAGAGAGTTCACCAGTGCCTTGCTTTAGCCTGGGGAGTTAATCTTTGTGAAATTCAGCCCCATCAGGCATTGTCAGAAATTGGTACCCCAAGGAAAAAAATTTGGGTATTACCAAATGCTTTGTTATAGCATTTCCTTGTGCATGCTGAAAGCTTCACACGCCAGATGGTCACAGACAGATACTTCCTGGCTACCTCTGCTCCAAATTACCTTACATATTAAAACTACTTGAGCTTTGGACAACTTGTACATTGACCATCTTAAGAAGCTCAGAAAAAAATAATTATTATTTCATGGTGATCTGATTTATTCCTCTCAAAACATGAAAACTAATTCAGCAAAAATAGAATTAGCACGACTAGCACCAAGACAACAGAAGGAAAACAGAACCACAAATGTGGTGGGAAGGACAGAATATATGCCTTTTGTGGCAAGAGGGGGGCAGATCAGTTCACATCAATCATAACTCATCCTGAGAGTAACGTGGGTGTACTGTATGAAGACACTAATGGAAAGAAAATGCAGAATGAGAAAATCTAGAGACAAACGTAATAACTATAACAAGGATTTAGACATTGTGTTCAAATCAATTCAGATCAGGATTTGTGCATTCACTTTTTTCTTAAAGTGGTATTAATCTAGCATAGAACATTCCAAGAAATGGCAAATTCTTTACCTTCTTGTATCCTGGGAATAACATTACACACCTTTCTGGATGACTTATTTATGTCAAACAGAAATTATTAAACACAGGACAGAGAAAAGAGAGTGAATTTTTCTGGATTGTTTTATATGAAAGGTCTGACCGAGTGGATTAACAGCTCTTTCTGACTTCAACATCTGTATAACAGCCATAGCAGTTATCACAAAATGCTACAGTATTGCAGGATAGCAATACAACGATTTGTATCTGTCCATGACAAAGCACTGTAATGATGTCAAAAAAAAGAAAAGGAATAAAACCAGCAAGTGATACCTAATGAGTTATTAAATATTTAGATGAATGTATCAACATATGGAAAAACATTATCTTCATCAAATGACCAGGAAGATCCTTGGAAGGTAAAATGTAACACTCAGAACAAAATTGACATTCATTTTTCATAATGTTACTGAAATATTCACAGCACTATTCACACAGTCTGTTCTTTCTGTACTTGCGAACAAGGCAGTTATATTAAATAGGAAAATCAACAGAGCAGCTGCTCTTTATTTGACAGATAAGACTCATGGGAATAACTGCAATAAAGATAAACTTTTGCTGTTCATGCTCTGATAAAAACTAGAGCCCTAATGAGAAAAACTGATGTTTCAGTGCAGATAATTGAATTAATGTTTCATGCTTTGTCCCTAAACATCTACTGTCCACTGACAGCATTAATATCCACTCTATTTCACACATATCAGATGTATGAAGAATAATACTGCTCCCCATTAAATGCAGGAATGATACGACCAAGAAATGAGGAGTTTAATATATTACTACACACATGTAAATTTTTATTTTATTATATAGTTATGGCAGTAGGATTGGGTCATCCGTAGGACCAACATCCTCTGTGAGCTACTATTGAAAAGGGACAACCAACATGCATTTATTCCTATAACCAAGGAAAAAGGAAAGGGGCCAATGAAGAGACAATCACTGGAGAAAGTCTGACATTGATTTCTGGAGAAAACATGAGATTCTGGATCAACAGAAGCCCCAGGAGACTAATGTCATATTTCTAAAGTAGGAGCTACCGACACAGGCACCAGCTTCAGAGCAGAGCCCCAGGAGGACAAAAACTTTTGACATTGGTGTGGGTTGGAGTAACAAAAGGAGATGCAATCTCAAGCAACTTATCTCATTTTGCTACAAGAAGTTGCTCACCAAGTATCTAGAGTATCAGTTTTGCTGTCCACCAGCTACCACTGTTTGTCCATGACTCACAGACCATCTTGTAACCTCACCTGCAGTGTACCACTGTCCCCTTGGATAATAAGGCAAAGACTGCAATTTTCACCTACTCTAAGAAGCAGCTTTCCTAAAATTACTGCGCGGCTTGAGACTCAAGAAGAGACATGCTATTGCCACCATTACCTAGGCTCTAGTCCCTCCTCAGGTTCATGTGGAAAGGTGAGTGTGAACACTGGATTAAATTCAGGCACTTCTGTCCCCAACAAATACTTCCTCAGCTTTGTAAATACATTTCAAAGGAATGTTCATCTAAACGCCCTCGTTTTTCCCTTAACATTTATTTATGCAAATCTATTAAAATTCGTGACTAGTTTCCACTGAAAGAGGATGTTAGTATTTTTAATTATGATGCCAGTTATGCTCCATAATGCAGCTATAAGGGGACCACATAATTTAAAATTTTTTTATTCCTAATTTACTCACTCGATGGAGATTCAAGTTCCTTTGTATCTTCCTCTTTTTCCTCCTCTTTGGATTCATCCACTTCTTTGCCATATTCTATTGGAGACTGGTTTACTTGTTCTTCACTATGAGCATTCTGTTCATCCACAACTACTTATTAAAAAAAAAGACAAAGTTTCAATATTTTTTTAAAAAACTGCACACGTGGAAAAATAGCCTTTTTATTTGTTAGTTTTAAGTTCAAAAATATTAACAAAAGAGTTCTATTGCCAAAGAGTCTAGCAATTCTTCACCAGTTAATAAAGATTTGCTGTCAGCAATTTTCATTTTGCAGAGGATAACAGTTAAAAAAGAAGCATCCTTTTAGATGTGTGCACACATGCATACATAAGAATTCATGCCTGCAGGCAGTCATCAACATCCTAATAAGATGCATATCTTTCTCCTGCAGCTTGTAATAAGCATGTAACTTTATATATGCAAGGATGCAGAAATCAAATTTTGATAATAAAAACTTATTCTAGTTTTTTAAAAAAACCCAAACATCATTATCTTATCACAGTCTATCAGTACAGGTCAAACTGTTGCTGATGTGCACCTTTTTCTGCTTGTTCAATGATCTGTCTCACAGCCTTCTTCAAGCTGTTTGCTCGGAGCATTAACTGTTCCCTTGATTTGAAGAGTTTCTGGGTGGAAGACTTTGAGACACACTCCACTAATTGCTCTTTGCTTTCAGACAAGGATTCTTCACTTGAAAACTCTTCTGCTTCTTCTTCCACAATGGGGGGAGCAATGTCTGGGAGAATGGGAGCAGCCTGAGCTTCTGTGTGAAGAGCCTGGAGCAATAGGTCTAGCTTCTCATTTAACTCTGAGCACTAAGACAAAGTGGAACACACACATCAAAAAAACCCAACAGCGAACATGCGAATATTTCCAGGAAATAAGGTACCAGATTGTATTTGAAACTGTAGGTGTCTTTAGTGCCTATCTTATACCTTACAGAAAACACAAACTTAGGTTCAGCATTTTGGAATATCAGATTATGAGTAGGTCTGCATGACATTTTTTGCAGACCTACTCTGTGACACTCAGCCAGATTAGAGCAATTATAACCAAAAAACCCTACACTCAGATTTAAATAACACACCATGCTAAACTCACCCTGCCACATAACCTGGGTACAGATTAGGTCTTACTCCTCTCCCAATGGCTTGCAGCACAGAAAACCAGCAGGGATTTTCCTATGCCATGTATTATAAGAAATTATGGGTGCTTAGTACCCCAGTTTGGAGAGTTAACCTATGGAAACATGCCCAGCACTTAGACTGAGACACATGGGGCTGTTCTTGCAGCACAGCTGTGCATTTAAGCAAGTAAGTTGCCACAGAGCAAAGAGGCTCAAGTCAGAAACAGACACTGTCAAACACCTCTACCCAACACTAAGTAGTTGCTCTCTCTAGATACACTGGAAAAGAGGTGATTTTCTGTGCTTAAGGGAAAGTAAAGCAACACACTCTAGCCTTGGAAGAGTAAAAAAGAAGAATTCTTTTTCTAAAATGTGCACTGGATAGAAATGTGAACCACTAATTGCCACTTAGCAAGTACATTTTCTGACTCTGGGATTGTCAGGGATTTTGTTTTCTTCTTTTCTTTTCAGCTCATGTAAATTTCATGTCTCATAGCAAATCCTTCTGTTGTTTTTTTCCCCTAATGTTTTTCCAACGTGATCTCTACATTTTGCAGCTTAAACTACTATTTTTAACATTGTTGTCTCTCTTCCCTTCATTCTCACAGCATACTCACTCTTCATTATCCCAGTTTTCCTGTTCCTAACTCAATCCCTAGAAGTGTAACTCCTAATGCAAAAAAAAAATAATTTTCTTTTTATCTCTATGTAAAATACCATGAACTTTATCCTTTATGAAGGAAAAAAGTGTTAACAGTTTATAGAGATCCTAGAGTTTCAAGACAGTTTGGAAGTAACTGTTCTATGCAATAAGAATTCTCAAGTCACTGGTTGAAAGGAAAGCCAAGCTAGGCATCCTGGAGCGATTTGAAAATTAAACATCCATGAAATACAAACTTTAAAAACCCCACAACTTTAAACCTGAACACAGTCAGTGTCTTACTTTAATGGCCATGGCATCAGCTTCCTCTGCATTTTCCATTGGTTTTTCATAAGTCTTCCCTATTTTGGCAACAAAGTCCTTTACAGTTTCACATAATATCCTTCAGATAAAAAAAGGGACGGGGAGAAATCAAGTGAAATAAAATAGATACAATCTGAATATTAAATTCTTATGGCAATTTATTTATACACACACTCATATAAATCATTCTCATTGGAAACTGAACTCTGTGATCATACTTGCAAAGAAGATGACACTTTTCCATGTCTTGCAAAGTTTATGTGAGAAGCTTAAACCAAAATACTCTTCCTTTCTTTTACTTAAGCCTTTGCATGCATTGTACCTCAGTCTCTTATTTCTGAGATCCGAAATAAACACAACTGTTTTATCTATTTCCTTGTTTGCACACCTTCCATACCAGGGGACTTTGCTAAGTTGCATTCATTTTGATAACTTCAGTCTTGCAAACCTCCCATGCTAAGATGGAGCTTAGAAACCATAGAGAAAATCTACTAACTTGAATGGAGCTCTTCTTAGATGAAAGCATATGGCCATACATATCCTACTGCACAGCTCATGCTTCTGCACCTCTGCTGACCCTGAGCATATCTATGCAAACTACAGTAACTGCAATGATTTTACACTGTATAAATCAGAAAAAGACTTAGTTCTTATTACCTACACTGCAGACAGACAGCAGACTTACTGATGAGGTGTGGATAATTGCTTAGTACTGTTCACTTGGTTGAAATTTATTTGACATAAATTAAACAGATTTTACAAGCTACAGACCCAACTTACCATCTGGAATTATAATAAAATACTGCAGTTTAATTTTGTACATGTGCTATGTATACTTTAAACATGCAATTTTGTTAACTTGCTTTTAGGAGGAAAAAAACAGAGATGCAACGAAATCCAGATGTATTTTTGAAGATTCTATGACTGGTCTTTTACATATTGCAAAATATAAGATTTTTTTTTTTTTTAAGGAGGTACACACAGAATACTTCTGATTTCAGATGATGCCCATGATTTGACAATTCTCTCTCATTTTAAAATATTTCAGTTTGGGGAAATGAAATCACTGTGGTCTGAGACCACTATTGATTGAACTGATGTAGACAGAGCTATGACAAAGCTACCTAAGCTGAAGTTCTACTTCAAACTGGTGAAGTTGTTTGTCCTCTTAAGTATATGAGTATGGATTAAAAAACCCCAAACAACAAAACCCCCAACCAAAACCAGAAGAAATATAATATGAAGTAGATCGCATATTTGCGTTAGTAACACTAAGTTAGTTTCACATTTAAGCTGCACACTGGAGTGCTTAAAAATCACTTTATATTAATATTGGGAGGTTAAGTTCAGTATTTAAATTTAGTATTATTAAGCCATCCATTACAACCATACCATATAAAGATTTTGCAGAAAAAAACCATCCACTCTAAAAAGTATAAATCAAGATATATTAGGCCAAGCCAGTCAGGCCAGGCACATGAAAGTCAGGCTCAGACACCAGGCTATTATGGTGATGATGTTACACAGGGAATTCATCCCATACATTGTACATGCAGCTTATCAACTTACTTGGCAGATGCTATGACAACTGAGTGCTGATCAGAATTGAGAATTTTTGCAAGATGAGCAGCAACTGAGTCCTCATAAGCAGATATCTGAAAACAGAGAAAAGAGACTTCAACTTCCACACATTTCAGCAGTTTAACACCAAGCAGTGAGTTTAAATGCCTCCAAAAATAGCAGGGTTTCCATTTCAGATCTAATACAGGGACAAGTGGCTGGCAGAGCAGATTCTACCTGCATATTGTATTTTATGCACCAGATTTTTAATGTTGAAAGTAACACCACATCTGAGACCTTGATCCACAGCTCTTTTCCTTCTGTAGAGGAAATAGTAAGTTATTTCTAGGCTAAAAATAGTCCATGAAGCAGAAAAAAAATTACCTTCTTCTTAGATTTGTAACAACCAAAAATGTTATCATCTAATATCTTTTTTCTAAAATAAGCAAAATTTTCCTCAAATTTCTCAACTAAGAATAAACCAAACATTTGCAGTTATAATCCAGAATTTTCTCTTTACTATCAGATGGGCTCTTACTCCTCAAGTACCACGACTGACAAGGGTTGCTAAACTGGTATCATGTTAGCAAAACAAATGCTCAAGGAGCAAAAGGCTTAGTCTTTACAAGTCCGTTAAGAATTACAAATTCTGAAATACTCAGGAAAATTTATAGAATGGATCAGAAATGCATCCTCACACACTATACTTTCTCTCAAAATAGCTGTAGATCCAGACCTCAATTTAAAAGAAAAATTCTAATCAAATTCCAAATCTAAAGCTAAAAATAAATGCAGTTCTGAAAGATCCCAATGTCTTCCTTTAAGAATATCTTAACATCTCTTAACATGTCTTTCTGCCCATGATATGGAGCAGGCAGATATACCACTTTGTTTTTTTCTCCTAAAATCAGCCTTCAGTGTAGAACTCTGACAGTTTTCATTTCAAGGGAAAAAACAAGGCACAAACATCTGATCTGTCAGAATGAATTCCTGTTTATCAAATATCAGTATAAGATTTCTGGAAGCCAAGTGAAATTAGTCTCCTGAAACTGGAGGGAGGGGAAAAAAAAAAGAATCAAACATGTACTGCCATTCACTTTTCAAACTGCAGTTTAATACAATACCTACTGTAAGGTTAATTATAATGCCTTTGAAATATTGTAACTCAGTAAACAATGCAAAAAAATTAAATAGAGATTGAACATGATATTCAAAGCCAAATGCTTTTGTCCAACTCAAGTAATGACAGGCAATATAGCCTACAGAACTCATCTTCAAAAAAAATCAGGTTTATATGAGCAGTTCCTTCCATTTTCAGAAGAGGCTAAAAAAATTTCAAAGCCAGAAATAACTGGAACAAAATGATGATGAAGATACACTTGAAAATTTTAACTGCCTTGAAAAATTAGAGAAGATAAAGCCTTGATTTGCATTGCTGACACTGGAAGCAGAGCTGTGTACAAAGCAACCCCGTTAAGATCCCAGCCCTTTTGCATCTCCATAACCAGCAATTTCTCAAAGGTTATAACCTCCTTGCCAATTAAAATAGCCTGAATTATTAAATTATTCAAGAGCCTGCTGATTAATTATAGCTTCTCAAGTACTTTTGAGCTAAAGTTGATATGCATTAACTATCTCTGGAATATATTATTTTCTCATTTTCAGTCAGACTTTTCATGCCAGTTAATTTGATTAAACCATCTCCCTCTCAGAATCGAAACCTCATCAGATAGTATAAGCACAAATCTAATCTGGAAGAGAAACTAAGCTTTTCTTTGATGATGCTTATGATTTTGAGCACTCTGAAAGAACAAAGAGAAAGTTGGGTGATATCACCTGATCAAACACAAGATGTAAAAAGTTTCTTTTTTTTTCTTTAGGAATACAAGCCTTGTCTCCAAAACGCTGGAAACCCTAATCACTTGAGATATGCAGCATGAACAGACATTAATTAGGTTCAGTTAGCACATCACAAAACATGTGTTTCTATTTTTCACACAAATGCTTCAAATATAAATATTGTCATCCCAGAAGCTCATGTTAAGCACAACAAAACAAAAATAAAGGTCCACCTGGCATTCCTCAGACTCTTCTGCAGTCACTGGAAGAATAGAAGGCTTTGCTGGTAATTTCAATTCATATGACATTATACTCCACCTGAAACATACATAACAGCTTTTAGGTTTACAGAACGTTAGTTTTACCTTCTCTCCAACATATTAGCAAAAAGAAAATTCATTCTCACACCACAGAAAATTCTGTTTAAAAAGAAAAAAAGCAGCTGAAGTTTTAATTGCAAACTGTTTGGGTGAAATAACTGAAATTAATGGCAATAATTTGTTTTATTGTTCAGATTATCTGATGATGATTTGATTATTAGTCTCATTTGTGACCAAATTATGAGACATTCAATGCAGACAATAAAGATTTTCCAGCAAAACATTCATATTATAAAAGAATTCGTGCAAACCTCAGGAAATTGTATGAAGGGTGAAAGCACACAAAATGAGTTTTCCCCACACTGAAGGGCAGAGTTCAGGTGTTTCCTAAATAAAGGTGTTACCTTTAATGGTGTTTAATAGCATGCATGGAGACCATAAAACCGCTCAAAACAATTTTGAATTTATACAATTTCTTAATGCTTACAACTTCTTTTAACAGGCAGTTATGCAGCTTCATCAGTTATTTGATAAACTGTCACCTCTTCAACATCTTCTGACAATACATTTCCTAGTTCCACCAACCACTCACCTCTCTGACTCTTTAGTTTAAAAGGCACACTGAAGAGCTGTCCCCATTGCCATCGTGGATTTCCCTCATGATTATGACCTGCACTCAAAACCCAAACACACTGAACACTGCCTTTGAGATGTAATTCAGGTCATCAGAAACCCAAACAAATACAATTTGAATCTCATGGTAAATCATGTATATGCACAATTAGGTTTACCTGTCTAACATTTTTGTGCTGGCTCTTTCTAGTTTTTCCAGAATCTGAGGAAGTTGTGTATCATCATCACAGGATCCTCCCCAACCAAGGACACGAGCAAGGTCATTTCCAGTACCAAGAGGTAACACTCCTAACTGACACTGAAACACAACACAGGAACAAATCTACTATTGAAAACTTGAAACAAAAAATACGAGTGATTACAAATGCCTGTTATTTCAATCAAAAATGTTAGTTATATAGATGATGTCTAAAGCTTGTAAATCAATTTGTGCAACTCTGACAACTTGTCCTGTATACATCAGTGAAAATTTTCATTTAGAACTAACTATTGAGTTTGGTCCATATATATATATATATCTGTATATATTAACTATGAGTTTGGCCCCAGAAAGAAAAGAACCAAGTCGAGGAAAAACTGAGCACACAAAATTAAGTCTAGCCACTATAGTCAATGAAAGTAAGCATGCACACTTGCCTGCTTGTGCAAGCTGAGCTTATCAATTTCTGACAAGACCCAACCCACGCTTCCATCACCGCCACACACAAGAATCCTGAAGTTGTCAAACTTCTGAAACAACCGCAAACTGCAGAGAAAACGCAGCCGTCAGAGCGAGTCACGTCCATCAGCCAGAGAACAGTTACATTCGTTAGCAACTGTTAAAGGTAATATGGTGCACAGCACCTTAACCATCCTTCCTTCAGTGTTCTGGGGTATGTGAATACAACCATCTACCTACTTAGCCTACCTGCAGCCCATCTATTGCTGCATATGCCACTTATACCAACATTTCTGATAAATAACATGCCAAGTTTTACTTAAAAAAATAAATCCCTTGATATTGTTTTCAGGATTTTATATACATTATTTTATTGATTTTATTAGTTTGAGTTTTTTTAATTTCTAAGTGATAAGATTGCAGCTGCTCCATGCTTCTCACATCAGCCAGAAGCAGAAGTCACCACTGGGGATTTTTCACAAGAAGAGGTTAAGATACAACAACAGGATGTGCTCCACAATACAGGTGAACACGCAGCTAAGTAATGTAAGGACCATCGGAGGCAATTTTTAAACATAAGGTGATCACAACGATGTACAACAAACAATACAAATGTTTTATATTAGATCCTTAAAGCCATATTCTGCTTTTGCTTCCTATGGCTCTTCCACCTGTTCTCTAACTTTTAACACCTCCAGGATACAACACTTGGGCAGTACAGAAAAGGAGGACAAGAGAGACAGAACAAGCAGAAAGGTGAGACACAGAGGGAACAGAAATGAGATGTGAAGAAACAGCCAAGAGGTGAAAACAACAGGGATTTAAACTCAAAAAAAATTAAAAATAACTGGAAAATATAAACTCTTAAAATATGAACAATAAAGATGTTTATTTTTAATGCATGTTATTTTCCAGAATATGTATAATCTCAGAACCATTCCTAAAAAGCAACATATTAAGAACACAATTTTTTGAAGCACTTACAATTTTTCTAAAGAAAATAACATCACTTGCATATGATAGGCAGATACTTATTCAGAACAAAAGAGGCTGATATTTAGGGAAAATATGTAGATAACAGAACAATTTCTCCTACCCTGAGAAAAGGGAGAAAACCCCTAGAAATACACTGCCTCATAGAAAGCAACTCTGCTTTTTGATCTACTAGAAAAAAAGAAGACATCAACATGACCTAACAGCATAACTGCTAAGGACCTCACTTTGGAAACTGTTTGGGAAAAGCACTTAAAAGCAACCAACCTGACCTACAACAACTGTGCAAACCAAAAATAAGCCTCCTCAGCCATAGTAGAGCTTGAAGGAATAGAACTTGAAAACAGAAATATTTTTCAGACTGTCCTCTCTCAAGAATTGTCTCTCCAATTAAGATGAACTCTAGATGTCATTATTATTACATATACAAAATGTTAGCTAGAAGGAACTTAGAGTCAGCTCAGGTTATCAGGGTTATAATGGACAAAATATCACAACTTAAGGAGTTAATAGAACATGTCCTTAACACAGTAATAATTACTAAAATTCACAGCTGTACTCCATGACATTTATATTAGCCCACTGTTTGAACTGAATTTTTGTGCACTTTTTTCATCTATATTTTTATCATGAAGAATAATTCTGCATCTTTAGGAGTACAAGAATTAGTGTTTCTACTTGCCAAAACTGATACTAATAGGCCATTTAAGCACAACACTATGTCTGAGTGAAATTAAGGTAGGCAACAGAAAAATGGGTATGAATTCAATCTCTATGAATGTGCAAAGATGCTTGGATTGTGGCTACCACTATTCAAATTTCATCCTTATCTCTCCACAATCAATGCTTAGATTTTGTAGAAATGCCTAATGGTTGCAATTATGTTCTTGCTCCAAATTCTGTGAGATGAACAATTGCATAAGCTGCCTTTAAACCATATTTTGGTTCTAGTTTGCAGATGACAAGAGTTTTCATGTACTTATCTATCACCCACTGCAGACTCTCCCACTGACATTTGTGTTCAGAATTCAAAAAGATATGGAGCACCTTTAGACAATAGTTTTATTCCACAGCTATTCACAACAAAGTCACAGGAATATCTGAATTATGCATATGAAGTGGAAGAAAAGCACCTTGGCAACTGTGTATTCAGGAAAGCATCTAAACATTTGTAATGGTTTTGAGCCTTACCAGTTAACAGAAGTCAAAGCTAGCCAAAGAGCCACAAAACACTTGAGCTGACAGGTTTTCATTTTGAATTTTCGAGTTTTTATAGAAAGAAAATATTATCCTACAATCCCCCTCATCCACCAAAATTCATCCTGAAATTCTGATTTTAATCAGGAAGTTACAGTAGATATTGGTGATAGGACTATAGCAACAAGGGGACAACACAACACTATACTTTGCACTAAATTCCCTTATGGAAAGGATTGCTCAAGATTTCCAAGGTCATTACCCTAAGTGAGGTCCTCCATTCATTAAATCGAACACCTGAGCTGGATTTAACGACTGTTTGAATCGACGAAGAAACTTTACTCCCTGATTGTCTCCACTCTTTGAGTTAACAAAAACTAAAAGAGGACTGGCACAGGATGGCGGGCATGTGGCTTTCCAGAAACCTGTGAACATAGTTAGAAAGAATGAAATAAATAAGGTTTTCTAATATGAACAACACAAAAAGAAATCATGGGAAAGAGGAAGAAAGGGATGAAGGACAAAAGGAGCACATTTTATCATGCATAGTGTAAATGCTAAACTGAGCATTAGTCCTGCAAAGAAAACATAATTGCTCAAGATTTACCAGTTTGTTTTATTCTTTCTGGTATTTCAGTGCCTAGATTTAGTTAAATCCTGAAGACAATAGCTTTATTGATCTTTGACAAAGTTTAGCAACCTTTTAGAAATCTACTCAAATCTTACCTTCACAGATTACCTTTATCAGATTATTAAATATATATTTCAATTACAAGTGCCTGGGTTTGAATCTTACTGTGCTTTAACTTTACTGGGTTGATCTGGATCATCCACATCTATATGAGCTTTCTAAGCATCCTCACAGATTTTAAAAGTTACTTGTACTCAGTTCCTCCCAGGTGAGACTTTGCATAAGAACCTTTTTCCTCAGACTGAAGTTATACTATCAAATATAATAGAATCATTGAACAATAGACTCTCACTTGTGATCCAAAGCCTATTAAAGTCAATGTAAGTATTAATTAATTACACCAGACTTTCTACAAGGTCCTTAGTAAGCAGTACTAATAATCACTGTTGTCACTGACATGACCAGTCCATGCAAGTAGTGGTTTCTCAGCAACACCTCAAAATCAGACATCACAGGTATAGATTTTGACATTTGTCTCAGGTAATATTAAAATTACTATGTTGTTTTCAATCGCTAAAAAAAACACTAAAGCTACAAATAAAAAAACTGGCATGAAAGGATGCTAATTTAATTCCACATTATCATAATGTCTCATTTAAAATAAGGTTTGATTAATTTATTTAAATGCCAGAAAAATAATTTCACATATGGAACAATCTTCCTAGTATGAATAATAAATATCAGCATGATGGCTAAGAAACCACATAGTAAGCAAATAGAATGAACATATACAGCATAAACAATCACTTTTGCTACCTTCATACAAAAAATGTATTGAATTGTCTTAAAATTGTTGGTCTACGTTTGCCACAAACACAAACTATCAAATTAAAGCAGTTAAGATTTCATGACACTCCTTATTTAAATCCACTTTCTGCCTTTAAAGTGCAGTTTTGCACTGCTCCTGCATCTCTATCCTGAGCCACCAAAAGGCACCTTTGAGTTTTGAACATTTGCTGGCTTTTGATCTGTTACAGGATTCCTACACTGCTTCTATTTAAAAAAAAATAAATTAAGAGAAGCTATGGAAGCAATTCAACTCTTTAGCCTAGTAAAGAGGTTGTGAGGTCTGAGTTGTTCAGCTGGCTTACCTCTGCATAAGGCAAAGTTATCCAAAATTTGAGAACTCTGAGTGGTGCATGCCAGGCATGCACCAATCCACTTCATCTGAGGACTCTGACTGTTCACTAGAAAAGTGTCATGGGTCATACATAAAATGGGAGAAAATTTCTACTGGGGAAGCTTTCAAAAGTATTTTAAAAAAACATGACAGTTAAATAATCCTTCAAATAGCTACACAGAAAATAGAAAATAGTACTTCTCTCTAAATTTGAAGACTGCATTTACCTGTTCAGCAGAATGATTTTAGCCTTGTTTATTTATACAGATCTCACTAGGCACTGCAAGTCCAGACCTACCACTGAACACACTACAGTACTACGTACCATCGGAGTCTATACTGTTTAGTGCTGTTGGAGGTATGATCGATACCTTACATTGGCCAAGTGGACATTTACGAGGATACAGATCTTTACAGGCAGTGTGAACCTACAAAATAAAACAAAAAATTATTTTCCTCCAGTGGAATTTTGAGGTGAAAGTATAACTGATATCATATCTATGTAACAAAAATGGAGCTATATATAACATTTAGGTGTAGAGGGAAGAGGAGCAAATCTAGGAAAAAACACTAGTGTTCAACCACAAAGGTTGTTACTCATTTCACAAAATAATAGTTTGGAGAACTTCATCTTCAGCCAACCCTGTATCAGATATGAATCATCCTTTCAAGGGAATCACTTGCCTCCATCCACAAGGGAGGGAAAACCAAGTTCCCAGCAGCCAACATCTGTGCTGGTGGCAGCAGGCACCCCCTGCACATGCAAAGCAATAGTTCTGGGCCTGCCTGGTCCACTGTGTTGTTTTGGAAGATGTATCGACACTAAATTTAGCACACCTACCAAGCCAGACCAACCTGCCATATTGAAGAGGCCTCTTCCACAGTTACAGGAAAGAGGCACATGCACAAGGTGCTGCACTTCACCTAAATTTCAAATCACCTCTGGAGATGTCAATCATTTCCCACTGCCTACACATACAGAGCCTCGGACATCTCTACGCCAGAAGCTTCAACAATAAATAAACTGCTGAGTTGCATATGAAACCCATCTTTTTAGACAAGCAGGTAAAAATAAGAGAAAACTATATATTGGGGAAACAGCAATAGCATGTAATAGAATTTCAATCAGCAACCTACAGATTGTCTTGAAGAAGACAAATTCAAGATTTTGCATTAATAAGAATAATACTACATTGATGTTAATAAATATTAATATCACGTATTACCAAAGTATTACTAGAGTAATATCTACAATAAAAAAAGACAAGAAACGAACATTATTATTATGTATAAGTAACAGGCATCTGAACCTTCAGTTGTCAGCTAGAAGAAGGCAGAGAAAACACATTGGCTGACAACACCTATTAAAGAAAAGTTGCATTTGTGAGCGTATTCAAAATTAACTGAAGCAAGTAGGACAGTCATCAGAAATTTGAACGCCGGAGAGACCTGAGCCTGCAGAAGCTGCCTGCTTCTACTTAATCCATGGTTATGAAATGACAAAACAAAAATAATGGTGAGCAATAAAGCTGGCAAAACCCTAGACACTTGGACGTGGTTCATTGCACTTACCATAGCTTTACACCAAAGGCACTTCCAATCTTGCAGGCGCAGAACACTGCCACAAGTCTTGTCACAGACTGCACATTTGGCACTGACGGGCAGATTACCCTCTAACCACTGGTGAGGCATAGCTATCTGTGGAGAAGTAACCATAAAAGTTAAATACTCAGAAAAAGAAATTAAAGGCTTCTGTCTCTCAAGTGTACATGGATTTAAACCATTTCCCACAGCTGTACTCTGCTCAGTCAGGATAAGTGACACTGATGCTCACAAGGCAACGACTATGAATGTGGATTACTGTGCTGTTTCACATGCTAGGCAGAAAACACGACACCTGATGAAGAAAGACACACCTTATTCATGGTACTATGACAGCAGCTAACCATAAAACAGTGGAGCAGTTAAGTTCAGAGACTCCATAATGCAAACAAGTTCCCATTCAGTTAACTTGACTACATGACACAAGCCACTTCAAAACAGCTAAAATTCAGAACACTACGCAGGACAGCAGAATACTTCTGTGGATTTACTTACCTACTCACCATGGCTGGTAAGTCACAGCTTTATAAAGCAGTCTAAATTCAGAGCAAAGCTTTACTCAGTGCGCTCTTTGTCTTGTTAATACCACAGACAACTCAGGATGCTCAGGTGTGAAACTTAGTACTAACCTTCTAGGAAGAAGTTTGACACCAGTGGCTCATACACAGTTTTGTTTGTAAAAATCATCCATCTATCACAATAAACCTCTCAAAAGCTTTTTGTTATTTTTCTTGCTAATTTTAAAATTTCTGCTTTCACTGGCAAAACAATCCCCACAATTCAGTGAATTCCAAACAGATCTCCTGGGAACAGCTATAGGTAAGGAGGACACAAAATAGGTAGCCAAAACAGCATGGTAACTGTAAAATGCCACCTTTGCTTAAGACCAGTAGGAACTTCTGGGAACAATTCTCCAGCTTCAGAGGTTCTGTGCATGTGGGCTTTAAAATCTTGTAATACAGCTGCACTCTACTGCACACAGTTGCTAGACTTATCATGAGACAGGAATAACTTCTATTCTAAATACCACATTAATCTTTGAAAAGTATTCAGGAAAATAGCCACCTACCATTAACTTCAGTGGGTCACACAACAATATTTTTATGCTTAGCCTACTTTTTTTCCCCCTAAAGAAGAAACAGCTTCAGAAAATACTGTAAATATAAATAGTACTTACACCATCTTCATCTTCAATTATGTCTTTTCCAATTGAGGCTAATGTAGTCCATTTGCAGTTATTTGTTGCTCGGACAGCACATCTTTTATGTGCTTTAAACTTACACACTGGAAGACACATATAACATGTATACTGTGTTATTTGCTGTATTTCAGTGTTGTATACCTTTTAAAACATTAAACACAGATATTCCATATGACAGCCAAGTACATGTCACTTAGTGTTGCACACCTAACACAAGCTAACTAAAAGAAAATTCAGTTACAAAAAAAAAATCACTCCAGCTTTTACTCTTTAAACTGGATTTAACAGTGTTTCCTCAAATCCACATGGGCCCCCATTTTTTCAGATGCAAGGTACATAATATATCTTTAACTGTGGTTTTGCCTTTTCTATTCCTCTAGTGACATAATTCAGATATCTGGCTTAAATTTGCAAAGGCTGATGGGAGTGTTTTACAGAAGTATTTTGAGACAGGAGCTCTATTTCTTTGCTCAAAGGATGCCTTTGGGGCACCTGTTTTCCAAGAAGATGAGAAAGTGAAGGGTTAGGTGGTGATATTTTTATACAGGATACTAGTTGTTACAAAATTTTCCAAGAGGTTGTATTAAGTGAGAAAGAACCTGACTTCTTATGGGTTATTGATTAGAAGTCTCCTAATTGGAATATCCAGCACAAGTGTGTAGTACAGGCAGATGTTTTGACAATCTAGTAACTATCTGCATTTTGTTCAACCCAATTAACATAACCAGTTAATGACAGCATATTCAACCAAACTGACGCACACAACTGTGGGCATTTCTTTTACTGGAAGTGCATGACATCATTCTATTTAGAGTGCATTATATAAATTATTTTGGCAAAGACCATTAAAGGTTTATGAGAACTAGCCAGGAGACCAGAAGTAGTAGTCTCTTTTCAAACAAATATTTGACAGGAAATTATCAAAAGCTTTGGTCCATCATTTATCTACCATTAAAAAACATTAAGCCATGGCACAAAAGGTCTTGTGAATCATGAAATTTCCCATTTTAATTCCACTGATCCACTGCCAGATCAATTTAAAAAGTGAATTGAGACTATGCAAGCCACATCGGAGTGCGAGAACAATCCTCACTGTTCTGGAACATGCGTGAAAGCAAGTAAGCGTTCAGCTCTCATTTTCTTACTTTCTAGAAAGAGAAGGAAACAAGAAAAAGAGTTTTGCTGCTTTTACAGTAACTCCCCTGGCCATTTCAAAAAGCAGCATTCACAGGATCACAGAATGATTTGGGTTGGAGGGGACATTTCAAGATCATTTAGTTCCACGAACACTGTCACATGATTGATGGATGAGCCGCAGCAAAAATGTGAAAACAGCAACCTAACTTCACTCCAATTTGAAGCTTATGTCTATGTTATAAAGGATAAAATTCAGCAGTTTTAGTATTTTTTACTATTTCCACCAAATAAGTGACACCCTTAGTTAATTGAATATTACAAACAGAGTACTAAAAGAATACTCATGTTACAAATTCAAGTACAATAAAAAGTTAAGTTACACATGAAACATAACTTTGCAATATATCTTCTGAATGCAGGTGTGAAGACTTGGGTTATATGATCATGTACTTTTGGAGAATAGGACCCGGGGTCACTGCATGCAATGGGTGGTTCTTGATAAGTATGGAGCTGTGCCATACTCTGGTTCATAACAATTTTCAACAGCTATTTGCCTTATTTACCAAAGCTAATGAAATACTGCTTTTTAGACACCAATACTAATTCCTTCCTGGCCTTTTAAAGTATTATAATACTCATCATTGTTATTACACTCAGTACTACTACTACTGCAATTAAGACTTTTGTCAATATTGTACATCTTCAAAGTACCAGTGGCTTCAGAACGGCTACAACTGACTTTTGCAGTTACAGAAAACTCAGCATTTCTGTGATACAGGTTGCAGATTATAAACAACACACAAATTCTGATTTGATCAAAAATCTTATTTAAATTATTTCCCCAGGGTTACAGAGGGACATGGTGTGCCATAAAGTAAAGAACGGTTTTCTATTACTCCTTCATTCTTTAACAATGAACGTCCCTTCTCTTCCTGACTCCACTCCTCGCTTTGCAATCTGTGCAAAAAATGTGGCAAAAATACTGGAGATAATGACTGTGCAAGTAGTGCCTGTACAATTCCCTGAGCAATGAGTAAGAACAACAGAGTTTTGTGGGCAAAAATACACAATCATAATGAAAAAAGACCAAGTGCACAAAGTACATTTGCAGAGGTAATTTAATCCTAGTATTATCTTATTGATTGACTTCTTGATCCTAAAGTGTTCTTTCAACATTATTTTTTTGCACAATTCATCACAGAAGAAAACACCTCATTTAAATTGCAATGTCCCATTTATTAGGTATATTTGATATCCAAAAACTGCTTAGGCCTAGGCTCCTTACATACAGCAAGCTAAACTGAGTAAAAGAAACAAGCATAAAAACCAAAAGCCTCCCTTGATTCAGCTAGTTTGGAGTAATTTCTAAAGCAAGGCAAAAAAGTCATAATTTCTCAGTCCTTGTAAAAAGACTGTGGATGAAGATCAGTCCCTTAGAACTAGCTAGAACGATACAACACACAGACATTTGAAAAGCAGATTATCCTTTGAGAAGACAAAAAAGAAGGAACCCACGGGAGAAACAGCATTGCATCTCAAAGGAGTGCATAAGTAAATTTTTTAAAACTCGATTGTTTTCTGAGCAGTGGCAAGAATAAAGCCTGGCTTGATATAATTTACATCTTCAGTTTGACATACATAGTGACTCACTGACTTCTAAAAAGATGCAAGTTCGCACTAGTCTTTTATGGTATTAACATACCAACTTTTTCTACAGCAGCTTCCACAAAATTAGAGGAGTATATTCAGTGAGACCTGCAATTAATTCTGTCAACCTTTGCCAAAGACTGCTGGAAAGGTGTTCTGAAAAAAGAAGTCATCTATCTTATCTTCAAAAGAAATGAGGCTTGTTTTGTGGTCAGGCTGAATAAACCAGACATGCAATGCTGCTGGAAACCAGCATGTCTAAGAGAATAAAATAATACAGGACTGATCTAAAGTATCAAAAGCTGCAAAATGTCATCAATGGGATTTATTTTTACTTATAGCTAACAGTCAAGAATCAGACCACAAAGAGTACAAAAACTCTAAGCTACTTTCAAGACAACTTAGTGTGCCGATAACCCAAACCACTAAGAGGAGGAAGAACTCCAATATCTCTTGAGGAGGAGCCTCTCATGCTTCTCAATACAAGGCATAATAGAGTAGCCTAGGATCAATGACCATACAAGTAAATGAATTTAGTATAGATATAAATGGATTCCCAGCGTAAAGCAGAGCCGAAGGTTTCAGATGCAAGGCATGAATATTTAAACAGGTTTTTTAAAATTATATAATGGGGAAAAGTAGCACAGAACAAGTCTGGGAAATCTTAAGACTCCATACTTCCTACACTGTCTCGTCGACCACATATACTGCTAACACAAGTCAAAAAAATAAGTGGTGAAATGCATTAGAAATGCAAATGGCAGAAGCATGATCTCAGTTACATAAGAATTTGAGAGAAAGACGTAGTATCAAACCAAAATACAGTTTTAAGATGAAGAAATTTAGGATGGTTAACATGGGTTTTTACAAGTATACAGAATTGCGCATAAAGTATGGAGTATTCCAGTAAGAGAATCAACTGTCAAATGATTTATATTAGAGAGATGATTAAAGTTATTTTTTATTTTAAAAAAACCTTGGAAAAAATAAAGAAAATAGATATCAACTAGTAGCTAAGAAGTAAGAGGTAAACTAAGAATAGGAGGAAAACTTATTAATAGACAAAAGAATATCATAGTACCGACATACAGACATACACTATTACGAAACTGTGGAACAGTGAAAGCAAATCCAAACTATCTTCACAAGCTATTTGCAAAAAACGCTGAAAGATCAATTGACATCAGAAATGTGGATAAATTTAGCATGAGTTTTAATAAGTTCTGCAGAAAGGTGACAAACTCCAAATCTGGAATTTACAGAAAGTGCCTTAATGTAAAGTAAATGCCAACATCTTGTATATTAACATCATTTGTAGAAGCAAAAATCAGACACTAAAAATATGAAATGGTGAACTACAAACATTAACATCGATAATCTTACAAGAATAATTCTTGCTAAACAATCTTTAAAAAAAGCTGCAATATTAACTTATGAATGGATAAATTCTTTATGAAAATCCTTTCCTTTGCCTCAGCAACTATAATTGTATTGGTACACAGAGGCAATAAAACTGCATTTTAGTTAAGCACATGATACTTCCATCTGCCAATGTCAGACATTGAGAACACCATAATTGCCTTAACTGTCCAAAGGACTTATGAACAGTGGAAAACATGCACCAGAGAACCTGGAAGTAACTATCCTATTTCTAATTTCTATGAAACGGGTTTGTCCCGTTCCTTGGCAACTGCACCATTAGCTATATTAAAAGCATGGACAATTCAGGACAGAGGGTTTATGTTTCCTTTGTAAGATTTCCTTAATACACGTTATTATGCTTAAACCTCAAGTATTATAGCAATAACATCAATAACAGAGAGGCATCTGCAGCTGGGTTACAGACATGCTGAAAACTCAAGTTATGAACAGTGTAACTGTGACTCTTCCCTGGGCAATCAGCTATTTTGGTAATTAAGTATCTCTGTATTTCAGATAGACAGACGTATCATAAGGTCAAACAGATGCTTTATTTTCTGCTGGATTCTAGCACAAACAGACTTGCTACCACTTTTCCACAGAACTTGCAAGCTTATTATAAATAGTTGCTCATGAAATATCATTTCTCCAGATAAACTAAATGCTTAAGTCTTAGCTACACTTCCTTTTACTTTGTGCTGGATTTCACCTGTTGAACCATCAGTATGCAAAGTCATCCACATCTCTACTCCTTCACTGCATGTGAGAAATTTTAAAGCAATAAATCTGCCCTCATCTGCCTCACATATACTGCAGCATCAGGCAGCAGCAACAGAGCAAACAAGAATTGGAGGGGAAGAGGTCACAATGCTGAACAAAGTGTTAAGATTTTTTTTATATTTTGGGCAGAAACTACCATTATGATTTTTTCTTGAGAAATGCTGATCCTACAAACTTGTAAGACTATTTTCACATAATATTTGGAGTTGAAGGAGACCCACGAGGATTAGAGTACAGCTCTTGGCCCTGCATGGGACATCCACAAGGATCACACTATTTGCCTGACAGCATTGTCCAAATGCTTCTTGAACTCTGCCAGGTTTGCTGCTGTGACCACTCCTTTGGAGAGTCTGTTCCGGTGCCCAACCACCCTCTGCATGGAGAAGCTTTTCCTAATATCCAGCTTAAACCTCCGCTACACAACTTCAGGCCATTCCCTCAGTCCTGCCACTGGTTGCCAGAGAGTAGATATCAGCCCCTCCACTGCTCCTTACAAAGAAGTTGTATGCATTTTGTTCCACATTTTTGATGTGCAAATCAAATTAATCTTTTCTTCCAAACACTCCACCCAGCACACTGCAACATGGTTGCTGCAACAAAAGGAACTGTTTTATTGGAAAAGCAACCTGGAACACAAAAAGGTGAGTCAGATCACTAGCACTCCCTCTGCCCAGGTCACTCTAGTGAATAGATTTCTCCCTTCAGGTTCTTTTTCTTACTCGTTATTTTCGGAATCATTGCTCTTATTGAACTTGCAGCCATCTGTCTACATACACAGCATTATGAACAGGGGGAAGAAAGCATTTATTTTACCTTCACAAGACAGGCCGTGAGAAGTGACTCCAGAGAGGCTCTCTCTACACACGTTACAGAAGGTAGGTCGGGCATGGGAGCAGGCGTACCAGTTATGCATCCCTGAGAAATGTTCCACATTAAACTGTGCGGTCTAGTAAAGGAGAAGTTAAGACAAATTTGCAAGTACAGAACACAGCTACAGTGACTGAAATTACCTATGGTTCCATATTATAGGGGACAACAAAACAATGTTCACCAAAACTATTTTCCAAAGGGTATTTAGCCTGCTCTCCCTCCAAACTTCTAAACAAAAGTGTGAAATAAACTCTCATTTTGCTAGTGAAGTTCTTAATGTGAAGTGTCACTCTGACATTAGACATACTTTTCACACTAAAGGGGGTGAATATTCCAGTTCTGTGTCCTGTAGCTTGATCTGTTGAGCTAGAATAGGCTGTACCAAGTAGGATGTCAACTTACCTCATAGTGTTCTCTGGACTGAACGGACTTCAGAGAGCTTATCCAGTCCTCCATTTCTTTTCTGTTCTCAGCACACAATATTAGCCTCCTAAATGGAGTGATTACCTGAAAAAGGTAATGCATCCTGATTAATCCAGGTATTATAGTGTATCGTGATTTTTACTATTTAATGTCCTCTTTCCTGCGAGATGATGCAAAAGGATGACACTCTACATCACAAGATAATAAATGCTAAAACATTTTCTTTAATGCAGTAACAACATGAGTTTGCTTTTCCTTTTTCAGTTCCCAAGATTTAAATCAGGCTTTGGTACAGGTCTTTACAGTCTACATTAATCATTTCCCCTTCTCAGCTCTTTGCCTCTGTACTGAGATTGAATACTTGAATGGCAGGCACTGAAACTGCTAAAACAGCCATTCTGGAAACTACTAATTGAGTAAGACTGCAATAACATTTCAGGACAGCATTATAGCAACTTCAAGGTCCATTCTAATTGCTAGAGACAAAAACATATCAAAATCAGAAGCCTGAAGTCTTAAACAACTAAAGCTCTCTTCATATTTCTCTATCTTTTATATTGTTATTAAATTTACACAAATTTATATAGACAAACAGAACTTTCTATATCAAACTATATCAAACTCAGTATAAAACCACACTCAGATCTTTATAAAAGGACAAAGAACAAAAGCAAACAGCTGAAATCATATCCCACTAGGACGGCTGAATGAATTCATGGAACAAGTTGATGCTGAGTATTTTTCAGTGGTCTGGAGTTGGATTCTAGAAATCTGAAAATACTATATGAAGAAGGTTCAGAGTATAAGCTGCTTTTCCCTCTCCCTCAACAGGAGAAAAATAACCAAAATAACAGGAAGGCACCAGAAACTATCAGCTAACTCCCACTGAAATTATTTTGAGCACTGCACTAAACCAGATGAAACAGTAACTTACATAGCAAAGAATTTAAAACAAAGTAAGTCCAAGAAATTAAAGGAAAGTTATATGTTTTACAGTAGGAAGTCTTAAAAATAAAATTAAATCCTTTAACAGTCTTATGCATAAATCTATTGCACAGTATGTATCACCAACACTGGTAAATTGCTTAAGTAAAACAGAGAAAGAACGAGCAAAAGAATGATAGCTCTGAGTATTCTTTTAAATGCTGCAGGCTAGACACGGCAGAATTTGCACAACATTAATAAACACTTAGCTACAGCTGCATTTACTTACCCAATCTCTGCTGTAAATAGTCTCTAGCCTTGATTTGTCCTATCCACCTCTTCATTAAACTGAGCTGCACTTTAACACATCTCAGAGGCGACGCAACTGAAGTGCAGCAAGCTGCAAGTCACATGGAGGGGAGGCAAAAACCTTGTGGGCTTGCCTCTGTTTTTTTCTTTTCCTTTTTCTTTTTTTTTGTGTACTCATTTCAGATGCTCTGTTGTCTTTTTCCTTCAGTCTTGCTTAAGCTTTTTAATAAGGTTTACTAGTAGCTGTCCGTGGCTCTTCCTAAAGAACAGTTTATGCAAAGAGCAATGCTTCTCTCATTAGTTTGGAGCCAAACAGGCGCTTTATTACTTCAAAATGTTTTTCTAGGCCAGGTCATCAAATGAAGCCCAGAAAAGTCATTAAATCATAATATAACCCTGGCTCCAACAACCATCAGCATTCTGCTGGAATCTCCAGGTTCCAGTGGACTCAGAAATCTTATTTGGGTAAATACATCCTACAGATTATTTCCTATTATATAGCATGACATTATAATATGGATTAAGTAAGGACAAGTTCACTCAAGACACTGCATTTTGCATCCATCCTTCCTCCACTGTCATTACTGATTCTAACCTGTAACCAAATGTTGTATATGCATGAAGTAACAACAGCTGCATTTATTGCAGAAAACTCCTGACTACCTTATCTTTTCAAGTAATATTTATTTCTGTTAGTCATGTCTTTAATACTACTGGTCACAGAAATCCACTGTGCACCCTGCCTCCACTCCCCCCTCCCAAAATTAAGGCCCTAGTTCATTTGTTCCAACCTAATTACCTAGTGTCAACGTAGACACCCTCTGATATTCAAAGTTTTGGCAGGGGACAGGTAAATATGACAGAGGACAGGACCAACAGCTACAAATAAGCCAGGTGGGACACCAAACATTCAAAAGGCACTGCACCCTCATGGCTTGACAACCAAATCACACCAAGCACTGCTAACTAATGCAGGTAAGCATACCAGAAATTCCTATATCCCAGCTTCTCATTAAGTTCAGAGTGCAATAGACTAACTAAAGTTCACAGCACTTCAGCAGTCTAAAAGTTAAATTGTACACTGTCAATCACATGAATGTAGGATCCATTATTATTAGTGCTACAAAAATAAAGTGGACAGCTGGAAGAGAGATATTTGCAAATACAGCATTTGTAACATGAGTAAACTACATATTCTCTTTGATTTCCACATTTGTAACAACAAACCTCAAGAAGGTACCTGATAACATGAAAAAGCCCAAAATGCATTACATGCAGGAAGTATCAACAATGCTTGAAATTTTTCTTAAAAATTGAAAGGTGAACTAAGCAGTCCAGTTACAGTCTCATCTATTTCAGTCTACAAAATCAAGCTGATCTACTTTTATTATTTTTTAGATATTTCACGTAACATAACTCAGGGAACCAAGGAAATGATTAGCAAACAACGAGAAGTGCTTTTTCCTGAATGCAAAGCATTATTTAGACTTGAAACTTATTCCCAACGGATGCTGAGGAGATAAGAAGCATAAATGTCCAAAAAGTTATTAATCAAAACAATTTAATCACAAATACATACATCATATACTATAAAAGACAATATCTGAAACTAACTTAGCAAATCCTCAAAATCCAGTGAGTGAATGCCAGGAAGTTACTCAAGAGGAAGAATCACTGTGTATGCTCCGCTGTTTCCACTCCTTTCTCGAGTACCTGCTACTGCTATTATAATACTGTGATTGAGTATGGTTTTATGAGCTTTACATCACCTCAGTATACCTGTTCTTGCTTGTCCTAAACTGAGAATGACTTCCTAAACCTTATTTGCTTTGATACAGAAGGCATGCTTACTTCTGAATGCTTAGGGAATGCTATGATTAACTACTTAAATGGGATGTTTAAAGTGCATTCATGAAAGACAGTTGAACCTGTACACAGACATAAATCAAAATTAAATGGATGCAACTGTCCTTAAAACTATTTTTCTGCCATGTAAATTTGGATTTTACTAGTAATCTTATCTCATTGCATGTATTCATACTCAAAGTCCTGTATATTCTCTTCTACCGATCAAATTCAGTATCTTTTCTTCAATGACATATTACCTCTGTAATGCTCGCTGCTCCAAATACTATTTATATATCACTCTGAATATGCTAAACTCACAACAGATAAGAAGAAATTGTATACTACAACGTGAAGGAAGTGTTACAGGAACCACTGGAAGACCACTGAGGTAACAGAAGAATAAGAAAGCTCCTAAATCTTGAAGGAACTCAGGTGCTAATGGTTCTCACACTGACAAAGCAGGAAACAAATTAAGAAGGATGAAGACAGTCATAAGGCCTTAAAAATAAATAAATCAAGCAGATTTAATTTAAGAGATTAAGTCACTTTGAAAATTTTCACCATTGTCAAATAGCCAAGAAGTCATTGCTGATTATGGAAAAGAGAGTTACCAAAGCCAGATACTGCAGTGTATTGCAAAGTAATGAAATAGAGATAGTGGGAATAAAAACATCTTTTAATGCAGTAGGCATAGGGACAGAGTGAGCATATACAGTCTTAAAAGTTGAAGGCAAACAACACAAAACCTAAAACATCACAGGGAGTAAAGAATGTCTGAATAGGCAGAAAAAAATGGCTCATTACTGCAATAATGTTCCTGTTCTGTTCAGAAAAATAGGTCGGGAATGAAGGAGAAAACAAGAGGCCACTGTTCAGTCTGTCATCACATAGGTCTTGCCATAAATTATGATTTTCACACACACTGACACTATGATAACTTGCTTCTAAAGACATACACAACCATATACATATGTACATACACATCTTGAAATTAATCCACGAAAATTACACAGTCAAGTTTTGGGCCACTACTGCAACTTTTCTTTCAGACATCACTTACTAGGAACAAGCTCAACATCTTGAAAGCAAATAAAATTGCCACCAAATTCAGAGTAAATGTGAAAGCACTTTCTGCTTTCAATGGAAATAACTTTACCAATAACATCCTATATGCCTTCAGCCCAATAGGTTTAGCCTTACAATATGTAAAATAAAATCATAGAATGTTCAATTAAAGCCCATTCCCTAATTTTTAATATGTTTAATAGTGTGAGCAATATAAAAGAAAACAACATTCCCAAAGCTTGGTGGCTCCATTTCTGGTTTCTTTTACCGACTCAAAAATGCAGACACTGTATTCGCTAATCAAGAAAACAATGCTCTACATCTAAGCAGCAACACAGCAGCTAGTGTAAAGCACTCCACGTTCTGCAACATGATATTTGCATTAAGTCACCTTCTGCTGCCCTGAACTATTATCAGGCATTACACTAATAGCACTTTGTATGGACGATCTTGGATTAAATTAGTAATGTAGAAACATCACTTAGAATCCGAAAGGGGTGGGGAAATGGTTTTCCTGTTCTTCGGACAGATACTTTTAAAATATCTTTCTGGAACTAATGAAGAGAGGGTGATACAGAGAGAGCACCTCACCTCTCCTTTCAGGGACCACATTTGACGCCATGGGCAGGAACATAACAGATATAATGCCTTGTAATGTCGCTGTGCTTATGAAGTAAGTACTGGAAAATACTAGGATAACATGTTATGCCTCCCTTGCTATCTGTCTGCCCCTCCATGGCCCTGCCCTTGTGCAGGTGGGTCCATATGAATATGACACGAGAATGCACCTCCATCATAATGGTGGGAATAGTACCAACCAGAACTTGTCTGCAAAAAAATCACAGTATTAAGAGCTGGACAGCTTTCTACAGCACTTTCTACAGTATTTATAATTTCTTGGATTCCAGATACTAAATTAATTATAACAGTACTGTCACTGTCAAAGCTGTAGTTACTTGGTCCTTTATGGTGAATTGTCACTATTATTTTTGAAGATGAGTCAAGTCAGGCAAAAGTATAAATTACAAAGAGCAGAGGATTTAAAAGCAAGGCGAATAATAAATGGCTATTATATTTGCCTGGGTACAATACAGAATTTATAATCAGAACAATTAGCTCTGTCTGCTCCACTAAAATGTTGCTTCCCTCTTTTTTCTGGCCTTCTCTTATTTCACTGTTGCCAAGCTCACAAATAATAAAGTAATGTGTGGTTTTGGCCCCCACTGTAAAAACTCTTAGGAGGGGAAAGAAAAGGGTTAGTCCCACACAACATCTCCTGCGCCAGTATACTAGGACAAGCGGGCTTAGCTAAAAGACAGGACAAAAATGGTTACATCATAGAAAAAAGGCAAAAGGTCTACTCTGACTCCACGCTGCAGCAGAATCCAGTCTGGGTATTTTAGGTGGCCACATCTAGCAAAAATGAAGGAGCATCTCCAGAATACAATAAGGCACATGAAGGACAAGAAAGTAATTGGGATTAGTCAACATGAACTCCTTCACCAAGGCAACGTCATGCTTGACCAACCTGATAACCCGTGATGAAATGACTGGCCTGGTAGATGAAGAAACAAAGCTGGCTATTGCCCACCTTGTCTTCAGTAAGGCTTTCAGTGCTATCCCTTAAGATTCTCATTGAGAAGCTGATGAAGTACAGTTTGGATGAGCAGACTGCGAGGGGGCTTGAAAACTGGTTGAATGGCCAGGCCCAGAATGTGGTCATCAGCGGCACAAAATCTAGTTGGAGTCCAGTGATCAGTAGTGTGCCAGCTCCAGTCCAGTTTAAAATCTTCATTAATGATCTGGATGACATGGCAGAGTGTACCCCCAACAGGTTTAGTGATGACAGAAAACTGGGGAGGAGTGGCTGCTACACCAAAGGGTCACACTGCCATCCAGAGGGACTTCAATAGTCTGGAGAAATGAGCTGAGAGGAAACTCATTCAAGTTCAACAAGAAGTCCAAAGTCCTGCACCTGGGAAAGAACAAGCCCAGGCACCAGTGTATCCTGGGGGCCACCCAGCTGGACAACAACTTGGCAGAAAAGGACCTGAGGCGCAGTTGCACAAATTCATCGTAAGGCAGCTACGTGCCCTTGCGGCAAACAAGGCCAGTGGTACCCTGGGCTGCAGGTCCAGGGAGGTGAACCTGCCCCTCTACTCAGCTCTGGTGAGGCCTCAGCTGGAGTACTGTGTCCAGTTCTGGACTCTGCAGCACAAGAGAGAGGTGGACATACTGTAAACAGTCCACAGAAGGGCCACGAGGATGATGAAAGGACTCGAGCATGTGACATGTGAGCAGAGCCTGAGAGAGCTAGGACTCTTAGCCTGGAGAAGAGATGGCTCAGTGGGATCTTATATATGTTAATACCTGAAGTGAGGGTGCAAAGAGAACAGAGCCACGCTCCTTCCAGAGGTGCCCAGTGAAAAGTTAAGAGGCAATGAGCACAAACCAAAACACAAGAGGCTCTGTGTGAACATCAGGAAACACTGTTTTACAGTGAGGGTGACAGAGCACTGACACAGGCTGCTCAGGGCAGTTGTGAAATCTCCATGCTTGGAGATATTGAAGAGCTGTCTGCACATGGTCCTGGGCAGACTGGTCTAGGTGACCCTGTTTCAGCAGAGGGGGTGGACCATGTGACCTTCACCAGTCCCTCCCACCCCCCAACTCATTCTGTGATTCTATGAAAAGAGAATCCAAGTAAATCAAGCAATCCAGTTGCAACATGTCCAGCCTTGAACTGTAAAACAGATGCAAGAAGTACCTAGTAAGAGTCGCTTTGTCAGAAATCCAGTTCCCCAAATTTGACCCCATGTATTCAATGTCAACCAACTGCTAACAGAAAAATATTATTCCTGAAGAAGTGTAACTTTATAAAGAGACAGTTACAAGAAGCAGGGTAGAAAAGTTTCTTGAATTTGGACTGAAGAATTAGAAATTTATTTTAAATTGGCATTTAAATATAGCAAAACCAATAAACCATTCTTGTAAATGTAACTGGAAACTCCAATATATAGTTCAAGGCCTGCATGTTTCCTTAAAGACCTTACATAAAGATTTGTTAAGCACACTACTTTGCACTGCTATGCTCTTCTCTCTGGCTTCAGCTCACTACAAAATTATCAGATTGGATGGCTTCCATGCTTTAAGGAAAACATTTAGCTATATATTTAATGGCATTAGGTGCAAATCTATACAAAATAAAACAGTAAGTGACTATATTTTTTGGTCTGCAATAACAGATGCCTGTTAAAACATGACCCAGCTGCCTGAAGCCACGGATCCTTGTACACTAGAAACAGGATATTTATTCAAAGTTTACACCAGTGGCTTTGTGTATAAAATTATTTGGTATACAGAAACTGCACTGAGGGACACTTTCTAAGGTTCCTCCAGGTATTTTAACAACTTTTAAAACAAGAAGAGAAATAAAAAGTCAGAGAATAGGTTAAGTGTAAAACTGCAGGAAGAATGAAATCTGGCAATCCTCAGTGCTTACTCTTCACACATCTCAACGGCTTCACCAGTGAAAAAAATTTTCTACAAGCTATTTTTAAAAAATTTCTAAGCATGAAAGCTGTGGAAACAAGCTCCAGGCAAATGTAACTAGAATCAAAACATACAATATAGTCCAGAACGGTCACATTTTTAAGCACCCCCCTGTTTTCCTCTTCTGAAAAGTGTTCAGCTTTCTTGTAATAGATCAATCCCAAGTGATTTATCTATGGATTTTAGCGTCACAGCTGAAATGCTTTATTGCTTTTTCATAATGAAACTTAAAGCTCCAACATCTCCAGACACTCTAGGGAAAAGGAGACAGTGCATCGAGTTCGAGGTAAGGAGTTTAAACTTGAAAGTCACACCCAAAGCTACCCAAAGAGCTCTCAGCTTCATTACCTTTTTTTTGTGGCAGTCAGAGGGTGGGGGGAAAATGAGCAAGTGCTAAATGGAGGAAAAAAACCCCTAAGTGCATCACAAGTGCACACTAATTGCTTTTGTCCAATTTATCTTTTCCTCAGCATATTAACTTGCTATTTCAGTTTTTGTTTTTCTAAGCTGCCTGAATACAGGGGGGAAAAAAGAAAAAAACCCACAACAAAAAAGCAAATAACCCAAAAACATAAACAACCCTGAGTGGAAAATTGAACAAAATGGAATACAAAGCACTTCCCCTCTCTTTCTGTGGTTTGGGTATTGTTCAGGCTGGGAGCATCAAAAAGCCTTCATCACTTAGAGTCTAATCACCATCTGTATGAAACAGCAGATAGTTCACATCTAGGGAAAAACTAAATCTATTCCAAGAGTTAGCTAGCTGTGCAAAGCTGAGTCATGCTGGCAAAGCCAGCACAGGAACTTGAGCCATTTCCAGCCACATTCTACCTCCTGGAGATAAGAAGAGGCCACGAGATCTTCACAGATGTTACTGCAGGACATCTGTCAGCCCTGCAAATGTGGCATGGGGAATGTCTGAGTATGCCATTCTCCCATCTTGAATCTTGACCCTTTTGATAACGGCAAGGGCAAAATTTAAAACACCATGAGAGTGGGATTCAGCTCACAGACTAAGGTACTTAAAGACATCTGCAGTTGTGTCTGAACTCACATCATCACCATCAGTATATATTGCTAACAACATCAACACACAACTGGAATGCAAAGAAATTTCAAAGTATACCCAAACGCAGGAGGTTATAGCACATCTGAAGGGTAAAAAACAGAAACATGTTTCCAAACATAAATCCCTCCCTTTCGTGTCCCTGTGGTTTATTAAAGGGAGAAGTCAGGGAAGAGTGTCTCCCTCCAAAAGAACATCAACAGAGACTATATATAGACATTCACTCAAAATAGATTTTTAGAAAGAAAAAAAGTTGCAGATAGCTGTGCTCCAGAGTATTCCTACAGAGTAAACTAGAAAGGTTAATTTATCCAGGCTATGAACAAAGTAGTGAAAAAGGTTTGCTTAGCAATAGCTGAAATCAGGGGAAACCACCTCAAGCCTGGAAAAAGCCAAAGCTTTGAAGGTGGTTTCTGATCCCATGATCCCAGGAGTTTTCTAACATAGAAGCAGCAAGACAATTTTACCAAACCAGAGAAATAAGAAAGACAGTAAAAGAAAAGCAGCAGAAAGACCAGAAAATGTCTGTGCAACCTTCAGGTGAGTGGCCCTTAGAAAAAAAATAAACCAGACTGAGGTAGAAGAGCATGTTAAAGACTTGAGGCTATCAGTAAAGAAATCATCTCCTCATGTCCACTGAGATGGAACTGCAGTAAACTGGATTTTGTAAACATGCAAGACCACAGCATAGAAACGCCTCCACTGGCATCCATAAGCTTTCTGCACTTAAATAAAGCTCAAGACACTGAACTTTGGGCAAAATGAGAGTCAGTAACAAAACTGAATTGATGTTAGATTATTTAAATAAGGAAAAAAAAACATGCCAGTTTTAAGATAATTATTCTCAGCTCCAGGAATATCTCTCTTTGTCTCTGATATTAGAAAAGACAGAAGACTGGAGTGCCCAAACCCAAAGATGAAAGGTTTTAAACTCCTTTGGGAAGAGGCTCTTCTCATTTCCTCCTGATGCGGCTTGGCGGAGGTTAAGCAGTTCTCACATTCCCTGAAGTTCTTGTAGTCCCTGAAGAAAAGTCTCAATAACAACTCTGAAAAAAATCTGAGTGGCAAGAAAGGAAGCAAAGTATGTCCAAGTCCAGAGAAATTAACACTATCTGCAGAAGTCTGGCAACGCATTCTGTTTTCCAAGCCCAGAGTGAGTATTAAAAGTTAATTCGCTAAAATCAATTAGAAGCAGCTAATCTCAATGATGAGCGGAGAGCTGACTGATGTCAGAAGCAGCAGGACTGAAATAATCTGCTAAAAAGCAGCATGCCTTTCAGGACCAGTGGTAAAAATCAGCTTGAAATTCTGAGGAACCAAAAGAATTGAGTTTCCAGTAAAACTGGGCAACCTCCCATTAAAAACAGCAGCTGTACAGGAGGATTCAAAGGAGGAAAGCATTAGTTTATCCTTTAAGCTGGTTCCACATAAATCATATGCCAGTAAACTTTACATCCTCAGCCAAGACATAGGATGTGCTACATTCAGAAATACAGATAGGATGTGGTATAATCAGAAGTCTGGAGAAAACCTACATAAATTAGAAGGAAAGAATATAAATTTTAACCACACTTGAAGCACAGTTGCTCCAACAGAGTATTCAGCTTCAATAACCTATAAAAAAAACAACCCTGACCATCTCAAAATAACAGGCCAAAGGAAAATGAAAAAAATATAAATGTTTGTTTTTTAAAAAACCTATCTGAATGCACAGAGTATCAAGAAAACCACAGACAATTGCACATAGAGTTTTCATTTTCGTTTGTTTAAAAACATGTTAAGCAGAATCCCTTCTTTTCAGGTCAAAGTGAACTGGTGAGTTTGACCCAAAAAAAGTGGAAATCAAAGGAAAAAAAACTTTCAATTTTTATAACAAAATCACATTCAGGGTCTAACTTTAATGAAATGTCATTCATGTTTTGTTTAGGTATTTTTTAATACAGTGTGAAAAATACTCTCAAAAATTATTCCCTTTAATTTTAACTAAATTAAGTACTTCTGTACCAAAAAGCAAAAATATCAGGCTGATCCATAATAATGCCTAGTTCAGTCATTGAACTGAAAAGAAAATTATTTTGATATCTGATCACGCAATGAGATGAAAAGCTAAGGGATATAAAAAGTTAAGAGGGAAGACCAGGGAATTTTTAATATGAGAAAAATTACACCTTATTATTCTCCGACAAAATTTTGTGCTGCAAGCCTTAAACTGGAAGAGAAGTGTAAACTAGTGCTACAGAAATATTTACAGGCAGCACAAAATTTTGATTACTTAGTTCCCCCCCCTTGATCTCCAAGGCACTTCAAAGTGAGCCAAGTAATGTATTACGCAGACAGTATAGTGACTTGAAAAAGTTGTGCTAGTAAAAACAAAGAAATATGAACCACAGAAAAACCACAGAAGCATAGATGAAGTATTTATGAATTACACACAGCTCCAACTTAACAGAAAACGAATCTTAGTATCAATATAGAGAAGAGAAAAATGCATAATGTGCTGCTGCTGCAGAAAACAGACAAAACGTGGGATCTATAAGAAATGCAAATGAGCATTAATGTATAAAATAATTCCAAATATCTGTGACTTGTGCTTCTCTGAGTGCCAAACGTCACTTCATTTACAAGATGATGCTGCAGAACGACAACCACAAGAACAGCAAGAATAGCTAAGAGTATAGAAAAATGTTTACAAAGATTACATACCTTGGAAAAGAGTCAAATCAGGAGGAGGTAATAAAAAAAATAAAATAAAAACCCCAGATGGTTTGTATGTTTCTGCTGCCTTTGCATCGTAACATTAAGTGAGAATCCTTTATTAAAGCCCAGCACATTAAGAGTACTCCTAGGAAGTATTTTTCCATACAATAAATAATTAAGATTCCCTGGTCTATATAGTCTATAGCATTGCTAGAACAAATAAATCAGAAAACTTCATTAGACATTTTTGCAAGCATATCCAGAATTTTAGTAATCAGTGTAATTAGTTGGAATATAAAGTCTCTTTTCCAGCCAATTTCTAATTACTAAGAATCATAGAACCATCAAATCAACCAGGTTGGAAGAGAC
>NW_008689239.1:0-1073 GCF_000695815.1 Acanthisitta chloris
AACCCTTCCCCCCTCCTCTCCCCTTCATCCCCCCTCAACCCCAAAATCCAGTCATCGTCATCACCCTTAGTCCTGCTCCCGCTCCGTCCCAGCGAGCAGGTACCACCCCAACCCTGCTTGGGCACCCCAAACCCTCTGTGTGTGTGTATGTGTGTGTCCCACCACTCGGGGACACCCCAAATGTGTGTGTGTCCCCCACCCCTCGGGGACACCCCAAAACCTGTGTGTGTGTGTGTGTGTGTGCCCACGATTTGGGGCCCGTTCTAACCCCTCCCAGGACCTCCCTTCTCACCCTGGAGCAGCTTTGAGCTCTTGGCTTTGCCCCACTCACCTGTGCCCCCCAACCCTGTGTGTCCCCCCGAATGTCCCCGAGCCCCCAACCCTGCGTGGCTGTCGCATGGAGTGTGCTGCATGCGGCATGGGGCGCCGAGCCGGGCGGGGAAACGGGGGAAAAGTGGGACAGGAATTGGGTGGAAATGGGGGGAAAATTGGGACAGAAATTGGGTAAAAATGGGGTGAAAATGGGGATAGAAGTTGGGTCAAAATGGGGCAGAAATCGGGTAAAAATGGGGCAGAAATGGGGTGAAAATTGGGATGAAAACAGGGCTGAAATGGAGTAAGAATGGGGCTAATATTGGGGTACAAATGGGGACAGAGACGAGTTCCAAATTGGGGTGAAAATGGAAGAAATAGGGTAAGAATGGGACGAGAGTGGAGTTTAAATGGGTAAGTACAGGACAAAAGTGGCACAGAAATTGGGTGAAAATTGGGACAAAAAGGGTAAAATTGGGGCAGGAAGACCCAAACTGGACCCAAGGTTGGGGGACTGAGGGATCTTCTACCCTCACAGTTTTTGGGGTGCAATGGACGTCCCTGGGCTTGGGGGACTGGGGGGATGTCCCCGGGTTCCCCAGTATTGGGGGATCTCTGGGCTCCCCAGTATTTGGGTCTGGGGGGGGTCTCTGCCCCCCATTTTTGGTTTGCTGACATGTTTCTCCCCCATTTCGGGGTGCTGATGTCCCCAGTTTCGGGGTGCTGATGTCCCCTCACTTTTGGGGTGCTGACGTGTGTCT
>NW_008689240.1:0-4305 GCF_000695815.1 Acanthisitta chloris
ATTCCTTCCTTATCAAACCCTTTGCATTCTTTCCTTGCCAACCCCAATGTCTGCTGGGCAACCTCCTCCTGAAGCCCCTGTGGGTTCACAGCTGATTTTGGGCCACTTTGGGGGCTGTGCTGTGCATTAGAATCACAGAATGGTTTGGGTTGGAAGGGAACTTAAAGACCATCTTGTTCCACCCTCCTGCCATAGGCAGAGACACCTCCACTAGCCCAGGTTGCTCCAAACCCCATCCAGCCTGGTCTTGAACATCTCCAGGGATGGGCCTTGGAGACTCACAGGCAAAGATGAGCTTTCCTGATGTTCTCTATGCTCAGATCTGCTGGGACAGATCTACTTGAGTTGAAATGGTAGTAAAGTTTAAAGGTAGATACCTTGTCGTGATGTGAAATTTCCTCCCCCTGCGTAATTTTTTTCGATGCAGTTTAGCCCAGAGGCTACAGAAATACAACTTCTCTGTAACTAGAAGAGGTAAGGGGTTCTCTGTGCAGCACAGGCTGCAGCTTAGCCGAGCAGAGCTGAAAGAAATCGAGGAAGAGCCACAGCCCCAGACTCAAACACCCCAAGGTTCCTGTACCACTCTGACAGCACAGCAGAAACAGCCAAGGGGACAATTCTTATCCCAATGCTGCTATCTGCTGGCTGTGCTTGGCCACAACAGCCAATCCTTCACTCCAGAGGGACTTGGGGAACAGGTCCAAGCAGAAGCAGCTCCCAAACAAATATCCTACCCCACCACAGTGCCCTGTGGCACCCGAGGGTATCTGCAATCCAGCCCCGAGGCTGGCACAGGGACACTGGGATTCAGAAGGAGCTCATATCCTAGGAATGGGGAGCATCAACCATGAAATTTCTGACATGACTTTCCCATCCATTTCTTTTCCATCTGCTTGTTCAATGTCAGATCCTGCAGAACTCACGAGGGAATTCTCCAGTGCTCCCTGCACCATCTGCTGCAAGGCCAAGCAGGATTTTGGACCATCCCAGGGGATGCAGCAGCACAGGTGAGCTTGGTAACACCCTGTGTTCCATCTCAGGTGGCTGATGGAGAAGAAGCTGGAGAAGCAGTGTTGGTGGAGCTATGGCAAATCCCTGAGATTGGAGCCAAGGAACTCACTGAGCCCTTGGCTTTCTCCAGTCAGTCCCATTGCACAAAAGTTCTGAGCCAGCCACAAGCTCAGCCATCATCAGATGGACATCAAGGCACCTCCCAGAGTAGACAAAGGTGATGCTCAAGCTGATTTCCTTTCATTTTCTAAAGGTAGGAAAGAAACCAGCTCATGAAGCACATGTCCATGACCTGTCTGCTCCAACAGGATATTCCAGTGGTGAGCCTGGCACTGCTGCAGAATGCTTGGACTTGATGACCTCAGAGGCCTTTTCCAACCTTCCTAATTCCATGATCCTATGATCCTGCCTTTGCTTTCAAGGTAAAGAGAACAGCATCTCTGTGGGGCTTTTCCAGCCCCCAGAAAAACTGATATTTACAACTATTTGCATTACAGGCACTTCACATGTGTTTTAATTCCGAGTCTTTAATCTTAGCCTTCAGATCCATTTAATTTGCTGCTGTTTTGATGTGTAGTAACAGACGTAAATGAGATTATCCATCCCTTGAGTAAACTGTCAAAGGCAAATGCTGAGGAATTGGGCTCTAAAAACATATTAACGTGCTTGTGTTGCAAACCCTGAGATGGAGCCAGAGATGAGCAGAGGTTGGTGTGAGACAGGACTAAGGTCCCAAGGACCACAAGCCACGTGAGCAGGACCTTGGGATGATGCACAGAGCTGTCCCATGTTCCCAGCTCACCTCCTCCTTCTCATTCCTTAAGGACCCACGAGGAGGAAACACCTTCACAGCATGCAAAGAAAGAGGTAAGTGCTGTGACAACACATAATTCTCTTTTTTTTCCCTTAAAAATCCCAGGGATGTGTGAGCCTGGGATGCTGTTTGTGGGGATGAGGGTCAGTGTGGAGTCAGATGCAGAAATTGGTTTGGGTTAAGATTTTCCTATTGAAAATTCTTAGTGTTTTTTTTCTGGGCATAAAACCCCTCCAATTTTTAATAGTTAGTTTTCTAATGGCAAGTTACTGTGGGGAAAGGAGTTCCACTCCTAGTTCCTCTACTCTGCAGAAAAACAGGTCTGAAAAGTCCTATCTCTTTGTCCTGCATAAGACACAGATGTCCCAAGGGCTCCTACATAGGGAATTTATTTTCAGGTTAGATATTTTATTCCTATAAATTAAGCAATACCTAACTCTACTGACCCTTAGCTATTTATTTACTGGTTCTGGCTCTTGTGATTATTTTTTTCTTCATCCTTTTTTTTAAATCTTCATGTTTGCATCTTCTTTCTTTCCTTATCTCCTGCCTGCCCCAGAGGCTTTATTGCTGCTTTGGCAACATGTTTAGGAACGATAAGACGCCTAATTAATAGTTTAATTAGCAGTACAAGGTCTTAATAGCTTATTAAAGGAAATACATTCAGAATATTCTTTTCCTTTCCTAGCATCAGTACAATATAATTTAGCAGCAAATGATAAAACAGTTTGAAATGTTCAGACTCAGAGAGGAAAGTGGGGCTGGATCTGGGATTTCACGGGGGATTTTGCACTGCTAATATTATTGTGGTGGTGGTGTTGTTTTCAAACAATGTGAGAGATTAACAAAAGGGAAGGAGCAGGGTGTGCAGGCAGGAGCCTGACAGAGGAATTAAGTGCAACTGCCTTCCCTACTACTGCATATAAACAAGTCCTGGGGAAGGTAAACTTGCTCTTTAAGAGACTCTGTTGAAATGTCAGGTCGCGGTCGAAGCTGGGACAGCACAGCCCTTGGCTGTCATCCTCCTTCTCCTTCTTCCCCAAGTGAAAAAAATCACTCTTTTAAAGCAAGTCAGCCTCACCTCCTAAACTCCAGCACAGTATAAAACCCTCAGGATCCTTCCTGCCTTTCCCCAGCCAGAAACTCAGCGCTCAATCCTGCTGGGAGCAGAGGGAAATCAGAGCGCGTCGCTGCAGCTCGGATTCCCCAGGCCGCCGTGTTTTTCCTCTGACCCACACAAAGATTTCTTTCTAAATTTATCACAGCGTTCATCAGCAGTCCCACTTAGTGCAGATTAGGAGGCTGGGCAGGCAGGGCCCATCGCAACGAGGGCAGGGGAGCCTGGAAAACCACGCGGAGCTGCTGCGGGCGAGGAGACGAGGGCAAGGGACAGGTGCAATCCCATCCCTGCTGCCTCCAGCTTCCCTGCTCCAGGAGATCCTTCCCTGCTCCCAGATGGCAGTGCCCCAATTCCTGGCTGGGTCCAAGGAGGTTTTTTGCTGGTCTCTGGAGGACTCGGTGCTGGCGCCACTGGGGAATTTTCCACTGGGCTGCAGAATTCTGTCGGCTCTGCGCAGGTCGCAAAGGCAAGGCAGGGTTTGGTGAATGCTGGAGTGGCTGTCTGTGCAGCTGAGCATCCCTCCACCTTCCCAAACCTCTCATCTCCCCCTTCCCAGTTTATACCTGCACATCCTGGGCTCCTTGCCCACCTTTGTGCTGAGTATCTAGGGCACCAGAGCTGTGGTTTCGTGCCCCACGGACCCCACAGCAAGGACAGACTGGGATGACCCATCCTGCTGGTTGATTTGAGCTGCACAGTTTGCAAAGATGCTGATGCCCTACCCAGGGAGTGTGTGTCGTGTCTGGAATCACGCAGGGAAATGATGCAGTTCCAAGGATGGCATAATTGGGAGAACGCTTGACTAGCGCAATTTTCTTCTGCGCCTGTCAGCAAATCACTTAATCTGTGCTGTGCCAAGTTTGCCAGCCGTTAAATGGGGAATGATTATCCCACCACTTCCTAAGAGGGAGTGAGAATAATACCCACTAATGACTGTGGAGGTCCTGGGAGGTGGTCCTGGGAGAAGTGCAGTGGCACACACAGACCAGCAAGGAACATGCAGCATTTTCAACCCAACCTTTAGACATTAAATTATCCTCCTGCTGGCTTTTTTTTTTTTTTTTCCCACTGAAGAAAAGCCCAAAATAGATTTCTCTCTATCTGTGCCGGATTTTCAAGGATTTCACTGCCATCCCCATGAGACGGGACATCCCAGCTCCGATGGGGAAGAAGAAGAAAATGCCGAGAACAGAGATTTCGGGGAGGGCATGGAACGAAATCTTCGTCTCTCGTCCACTCCCCCCGACCCCCCCTCGGGGACTCGCTGCCTCCTGGGAGTTGTAGTCGGCGCGGGGTGACCTTGGCCCCGCGGCCGAATCCTCCGCAGGGAGCCCGGGGGGGTTTTCTCCTCCCCCGCTCC